>NC_081544.1:6547953-6552441 GCF_901000735.1 Corylus avellana | reverse complement strand
TACTCCAAAGAGGGCCCGTTGCCTCTATGCCATCCTGACAAGGACTCCCAGCAACTTCGATTCCATTTCTCCTCACGATGATGATGGGAGTGTTGTTGACAGACCAGGTCACGTCCTTTCTATATGGGGCCCTGATCACCCGAATAGCCGAGCACACCGGGGTGTCTTCAGAGGGTCTGACAATTATGGATCTTAGGGGACCGATGACCTCGCGATTCCTCAATGTGATCAAGTCTCACCTCTGAGGAGCTGAGCAAGAGCTGAGGCCACCATGAGCACCGAGAGAGGTAGCAGTCGATAGAGCTTCCTCCTCCACCAGTCGTCCTACTCTTGAGCGGAGGGCACACTCTGCAAGCTTTAGAGATCCAAGGGTTACAAGTGGTACAAGTAGTGGACCATGCCATAATCTTGCAAATACAGAACCATCTGATGGGACCTCTACTCAATGTTAGTAGGGCTGACAATTTTGACACGAACAACACATGAAGTTAATAGGTATTGGGTTTGGCCTTATCCGATTCGGGTCTTAATCGGATCACCAGATTAAGACTCGGTTAAGTTTTGTGTCTGGCGGGTCAACCCGGTGGGTCAAGAGGGTGACCCGCCAAACCCGTTTAAAAAAAAAAAAAAAACAAAAACAAATTAAAAAACCCTAAACTAAAGCCCCTAAGCCATAGGAACCGTAACAACTAAACTCTCTTCAGTCTTCACAGTCCCCCAGCCGCTCCTCTCTCTCTCCCTCTCTCATCTTTGAATCTCTACGCCTCTTTCTCCCTCTGGTGTCATCTGAATCTCTGTGTCTTCCGATCAGCCGTGCCTCTCTCTCTCTGCACTCTTTGCCTCCGGTATCACGGTATGTCTCTCTCTCTTGCTCTGATTTTGTTTTTCATGTTTTGTAGTATTTTTCATTCTCTGTTGTTCACTTGTTTGGTAGCTGAGAAAGGGTCTTATTTTTCATTTTCTGGGTCTTATTTATTGACACTCTTGTTTGGTAGTTGAGAAAATGAGGGAAACGGATTTCGATCGACTCCAGCTTCTTACAAACTTTTTTGGAAAGTTCACTAAACTGATCTTACAATTTTTTTTTTAAATAATGTTTTGCTAAAACGTCTTTTGGACTTTCGTTTTTTCTCACTCCACGAAGTATTTCACTTTTCACCAAAAACAAAAAATGACCGGAGAGAGTAGGTCCTTGTCTTGGCTGGTTTGTTGGGTTGAAAACCCATGTTGACATAATTACTTTATGTCTAGTGGTTCTGATGCAACAACAAATTTAGGGAATTCTCTCTCTAACCCGTGAATGATTTTTTGTTTTGTTTGTTTTCCCACTCTTCTTCATTTATTTATTTATTTTTCTCTTTATAGATCTCTTTGGGCTGGGATTTCATTGAATTTTCCATTTTGTCCCCTACTTCATGGAAGCTTTTTCACTCTTCACTAAACAAAATGATTAAACTTTATAAATGTACATTTGAGTTTTAGACCCTATTAGTGTTGAATCTGTATATGAGCTGATTGAATTAGTTATTTGCAGAAACCATATTTTTGATAAGTAATTGTTATATAGTCATTGAATCTTATTAAACTAGTTGATACTTGATAGTATATACTTTAACTAATGATTATGTGTGTAGATGAATAATGAAGAACTTGCTGAAGATGCATTCGAGTCATTCGAAATGGACGACAATGTGGGTGAATTAAATTCACTAGAAAATGACATTATTTCTATGGGCAATAAGAAAAGGGAAAGAAGCGTAGGAAGACCTCAATTGTTTAGCAATATTATGATATCGTTCCTAATATTGATCAAGGTAATATGAGTTATTTGCATATTTAATTTCTTCATTTACTTGTATTATTTTTTTACTACACTATAATAACACAAATTTCTCTTATTTTTTGATATAGAACTCACGCAAATGAAGTTGGATAGCAAAGAAGATGATGTTTTGACGACTGATGTTAATTCCTGTGGCAATCCAAATACATCTGGAGCACAATCTGTTAATATTTCTGAAAATGAGCATATTCGTAGTGTTTCATAATTCATATATTTGGTTGTATGGGATGGATCATGGATCCTTTAAGTGGACAACACCGGGCATAATGGCCCACGGGAACCTAATTTGTAATGAATCTAATGATGATGGAATTTTGTTTCTTTTTTCTTTATTATTTTGTTTTTGTTAGCTTCTTTTTTTTTTTTTCCTTTTTTTATTATTATTATTTTTTTATGATATTTTTCTTTATTGCTATGATGGAAATGGACTATCTAATATGTATAGAGTTGAAAATTGCTAATTTTTGTGAATGTTTTTATTTAATGGCAATTTCTTAACATTTAAAAATGGCATTGGTACTATTATTACATTATTTTTTTTTTTTCTATTTTTCATTCAGGGTTTTTTTAACGGGTCGTGTCGTGTCGGTCCATGTTGACTTGTGTTACCTACTAAGAAAACGGGTCATGTAGGGTTACCCGGCTATTTTCCTTGTTATAATCGTGTCAGGCCCGCCAACCCGTTTAGCTAAACAGGTCGTGTTCATGTATAGGTTATTGTGTCACGGGTCATTACGGGCCGTAATCGTGTCTACCTGTTTACCCGTTTTGCCAGCCCTTTGTTAGGGACTGATGTGGTCTTTTTAAAGCAAAAATATATCAATAATAAAATACAACTCGCAATAGTACAAATCCTTGTAGGTTAAGGCTATATTGAGGGTGTGGAACCTCAACGACTGCAAAGAATTGTTATCAAGTTCTTCAAGATTAAAAGTAACTTAAGAAAAGAGTTTATAGATTTGTTTTGTAACTAAAGTGCATAAAAGTAAAAGAGAATTGAAATATAACACACACAGAGAGAGGATAGGGTATTGACTTAAACGCTATCCGAACATCAATGGTTAATTATATTTAATTAAAGAAATTCATTCTATGCATGTTATAAATAAACAAGAAAATACCTTATTAAAGAATAAGTATAATCCATCTTCGGTTGGCACAGACCGTCCACCTAACCACTAAGATGCGGTACGACCCGTCTTCCCTAGGTATGGATTATCTAATTCTTTAATAGGATACATACAATCAAGGAAATTTTACAACCCATCTTCTGTTGGCATAGACCATCTACCTAAATTATACTAAACTAGGGTGTAGTACAATCCGTCTTCCCTAGGTATGATCTATCTAACCCTCTTGATCATATGTCAACTAAAACCGTTGTATAATCATCATCCCCATAATCACTGAAAATAATAATGATTTAAGTTCAATAAAGGTAAAAAGCTTTCTAAGACAAGATAAGGATTTCACCAATATTGATTTTGAATGTAAGAACAATTGCATTAAAGCATAAGAACAAAATCAAATTATAGCAATTCTAATAATTATACGACTAACATGCTTAAATTGAAAATCTATAAATTATGATACAATCAAACCATTGTGCTTGGATAGAGTTACATGAATACCCTACGAAGGGTTTTAACCGCTCATGACTCTGCTAAGCCTCCAATAACTATTTGCTAAATTTTTGGTTTAGGTAGCAGTGTATCATTCTTCAATGTTTAGATGCCCATTTATAGGGATCAAAATAAGCCCCAGAAGCACTAGGAATCCCAGGAAAATCGTAGGTCAGTCTCCCAGTCCAAGTGGGAGACTGGAAACCTTTTCTGGTGTGTATTTGGGCACTTTCCGCAACCTGGGATACCAAGTATGCTCAAACGCACTTCCGTCCGGACGGGAGCCTTCACCGTTCGAACGGGGACTTACTCAGTTCGGACGGCTTGCAAATGGCCTGTGAATGAAGGCTCTTTTGACCTAGTAAACATCGGAATTAGCACACTGTCGTGAAAAATGACTTTGTAGATCTTTGAGTTAGCTTTCTAATTCAGCAAAGCTTGCTCCAATCCAAGATCTGGAACTCTAGATATGGCGTTTTTAGTAGGACTCATTACATGCGAATCATCGCTTGATCCAAATTTGCTGCCAATGCTCCCTGAAGTGTATTAAGCTCCAAAATTAATGGAATTAATTGCATTTTGTAATTAAAACTCTGAAAACTTTAAAAAAGAAAAAAAAAAAAAAGAAACACAAAATCAAACAAATAATAATAGTAAGAAATTAACATATGCGAGCTAAGGGGCTTGAATGTGCAACATTTGACGTTTATTACAACCCCAAACTTACATATTGCTAGTCCCTTAGCAATACAAAACAAAAAAAACTGAAAACAACAAGATAAATCCTTATTTCGTGGGATATACGATTGTATTTAGCATATGCCACATGCCTTTTAAAGCCCTAGGCATCCCTAGAGGACGAGTGAAGTCTCGTGAGGGTTTAAGACGAATGATACCCAAAAACATTGTCATCATTATGTCATTCAAAAGAATAAAGCATCACAGAAATAATGGTACTTATTCATTAGCAAGCTTAAAAATATAAACTTCATTTTCAAAATTCTATGAAATTACAACTCAAAT
>NC_081544.1:6544805-6547853 GCF_901000735.1 Corylus avellana | reverse complement strand
TACCTGAATGAGCAGATGTGGGGCATATCATACCCCTAAACTTGTATGCAAAAACACATGTTCTAAAAAAGAAAGTGATACTCCAACCAAATACCAGTCAAGTGCAACACATTATTTGTAAAATTATAAACAACGAATAAAACAACAAAGGAGAAGATAAAACCTAGAAGGAGATCATGTGCTCTGGCTGAATGAGGAGTTGAGCGCACAGGGCCTGCACTCGATCCTATGAGGTATTGCTCAATTCAAATCCAATTTCTGAAGGATCTTACCTCGATCCTTCAGAAGTCCAATAAAGCTCTTCCAACCCTTCTTCTTTATGACCATGTAGCACTCCACAAGGAATACGAGTTCTCTTAAGACCCCAAAACTACTTCTATCAACTGGAAGACCTTGAGACTCCCATGGCGATACTCAATGTGTTTGTCTCGAACTAGTTCAATGATCAACCTTTTGTCTCTATGGGGGTTCTCAAAAACTAAGGCAAACAGGGAAGGTGACAAAAGATTGTCCACCCGAAGGAAGTCAACTTTAGTAACCTCCGAATGAAATATGTCCCTTGTGGTGTTCTCATCAGGTGGTGGAATACTTGAGGTGAGAAGCATAGGCTCCAGTGGGTTTCTCCAAGATTGGGCTTTAGTCAGAGTGTGAGGAGGTGGTTCTTCAATAATTTCTGCCGTGTCGCCCAAGAAGAAACACTCATTTTGATCAGGTGCATGCTGGAAGGCAATGAAGATATTCAGTTTGACCTTCATATTCCCAAAGGAGATCTCCATTACTCTGGTATGACAGTTGATGCATGCATTGGATGTGGCTAAGAAAGGTCGCCCGAAGATGATAGGAATCTGCTTCTCCAGATTTGGGACAGATTCTGTGTCAAGAACTATGAAGTCAACTGGAAGTAGAACTTGTCCACCTTGATGATGACGTCCTCTACAATCCTTCGGGCTTTCTTGATAGATCGGTCAGCCAATTACAAGACAATATTTGTGGGTTTTAGTTCCCCTAAGCCAAGTTGCTGATACACCGAGTAAGGAAGCAGATTCACACCAGCTCCTAAGTCGAGGAGAGCTTTCTCAATCTCAATGTTCCCAATGATGCACCAAATTGTAGGAGCTCCAGGGTCCTTGAACTTTGGAGGTGTGCTATGCTGAATCAAAGAGCTTACTTGCTAGGTGAGAAGAACTTTCTTAGGAATGTGCTTCCTATTTTTGCTCTTTTGAGTGCACAAGTCCTTGAGAAATTTTGCTTAGGCTGAAATTTGCTTGATGGAATAAAGGAGTGGGAGGTTGATTTTTACTTGTTTGAAGACCTCCATCATGACTTGTATTTTCTCTCCCTGTTTCCTGAAGTGTGAAGGTGTCTTGAGATGCTTTCGGAATGGGGCGTGAGGCTCATATGGTATCTAAGGAATGGGACTGGATCGTGATGAAGCTTTAGTGCTTTCTCCCTTACCCTTTTCCCCATGCAGATTTTGTGGAGTCTGAGTTTGCCCATCCTTTGCCTCTTCCACATGATTGTCGAACACTTTCCCACTCATCAGTGTCGTGATAGCCTGGACTTGCTTCAGATTAGAGGTACTCCCCTCCACCATGTATTGGCCCCTAGGATTGGCCACGAGCTGACTTAGAAGCTTTCCTTCTTCCATCATGTTGAGGGTATTAGCCATCTGTCCGAGCTAAGTCTCTATCTTGGCAATGGCCTGAGAGTGAGAGTTTACCATCTCCTGTTGAGATTTCACAGTCTAATTCGTCTCACTTAAAAGTTTCAACATTGTATCTTTAAAGTCAGAATTAGATAGAGGAGATGGTGTAGCCTAATACTGCTACTGTGGAGGCCGGTATGTGGAAGAAGGTTGGTAGGGCTGCCTGTTATATTGAGCTTGATTGTGCAGTCCTAGAGCTGAGTTGCCCGAATCTTGAGCTTTCCATGAGAAGTTCAGATGTTTTCTCCACCCTCGGGTTATAAGTATTGGAATATAGATCATTACCTAGTTGTGAGAATGCTACATTAACCTGTTCATTAGAAGCATCAGAAAAATTCTCAACAGAGGGATAGTCAGTATCTTGATGCATACGACTAAAACAAACTGAACATGGACCATGCGTTACGGCTCTATGAGGGGAAGTGGCTACCACTGCCATAAGATGGTCCATCTTTCAAAATAGAATGGCCATCTCAGGGTTCAAACTATTACTAGGCTTTCCTATCTCAAAAAGACTTTCAGTCTTTGGGGCCTTAAGTGCAGGTCGCCTACGACTAGCTGAAGCATGATGTGTAGAATTATCACTAAGGTTCTCAAAAAGGTTCCATGCTTCACCCTCACTCTTCATCATAAAGGTCCCCCCACAAGATGCATCAACCATTTGTTTGTGAGGCTTTGTTAAGCCATTATAGAAGCTTTGCACCAGCTGCCATTTTAGGGCAGCGTGGTGTGGGCATGATCTAAAAAGGTCCTTAAGTCTCTCCCAGGTCCTATGAAATTGCTCACCCTTATATTGGGAGATGCTAGTGATAGCTCTCCTAATGTCATTGGGCTTTCCTATGGGGAAATACTGTTTCAGAAATTCTTGTTGCAATTGAGCCCAAAAAGTGATAGAGTTTGGTACTAAGAAGTGAAACCAATGTTCCCTTACCTTGAGGGTGAAAGGAAATAGATGCATCCTTAGGGCGTCCTCGATGAATCTAGTTAATTTAATGGTAGAACATATTGCTAGGAATTCACTGAGGAAGTCGTAAGAATCTTCAGTGCTAAGGCCCAGAAAAGATGGTACACTTTGAATGGTACTGGGCTTAATCTCATAGTGAGCCGCCATAATGTCCGGCAACCTGAGACATGAAGGAGAAGTGAATGTGGTAGGGAGTTAGTGATCTCTCAAAGCTATAGGGTCGCCCATGGTCTCAGTGGGATGCTCTCCTAGCAAATTAGAATTCCTTTCGGCTCTAAGTTGTCTCAGAGTGCGTTCAATGTTGGGGTCAAAAGTAATTAAAGGCAAAGATAATGAACGGGGACCCAACATAAACTAAAAAGAAGAAATAAAAATAAAA
>NC_081544.1:6529111-6544705 GCF_901000735.1 Corylus avellana | reverse complement strand
GGAGGGGAGACTGTAATGCCCCGATAAAAACACCCATTTTGAAAGATTAATGACACACAACAAAAACGGTTAATGCTTTCATAAGACATAGTTCTAAAATAAAAGACCTAAAACCCTTGAGAGTAGCCCATCTCTTAGAAGTTTCCAAGCCAAAACTAGAAAACTCTACTCTCTCACCGAACGTTCACTAGGGACCACACGAATGTTCGCCCTTAACTTAATCATGAGCATTCGCTAGGGGACCACACGAACGTTCGTTGACCAGTCTTTGACCTAGTCGGCAATACCCTATAACGTACGCCTGAACTCTTTTATCTAACGTGTAATAGTACCCGAACGTTTCCTCACACCCTAAAAAGCATTTTTAACCCATTCTCCACTTTTTTAGAGCAATGCACACCCCAAGCCCATATATAAGCCAAGCCTTCGACCCTTAGCCTCCCCTAACCTTAGAGAAACCCTAAGCCTAGTGTGAGATGTGACTTGGAGAGAGAGAAGGAAGGAAGCTTGGTGTTTTTACCATCTTCTAAGGTAATCTCCTTTCCCATTCTATGGTCTTTTTATTTTTGTTGCTAGTATTTCATATTTAAAGATGTTTTGACAAGCTCTCACACCTATTTCTTTACAAGAGCCAAGTATGTTTTTAAAGAGCTTTAAACCCTCATTTTAATGCTTTGAGTTGCATGATAGCATAATATGTACTTTTCATGTGCCTACTTAGTAGCCTAGGATGAGATATATCAACCCTTAGTTTGGATAGAAGCCTCAAAACACAGTGTAAATAACTGGTTGATAAGATGCATTGTATGACATGGTACACCGGTACGTGCGGTATAATGGCCATGAGCTTTACTATATAGACTTAATTCTATGATCAAATATGTGTGTTATACGAGCCTTCGATCCAATGGTTATTTGTGACGGGCGCAGCCATGCCTAATAGTTGGTCACTACAGGATATACATCATTAATAGGGTGGCCACCCAAGGTCAGTCTCGGTCGGGCTGCTAGTGTTATGGATGGTAGCGTCAATATCCAAGGCACCGATATTGTATTAAAGATCCCTCGGGACAGCGCCAACCTTACTGAGTAGGGGTAATATCTCGGGTAGACCATATATGATAGTTATGACCTATTAAGCATTAGTTTTTTGCATTAAAACACCTAGGCGATTGCAACCAGAAGTACACCTCCCATTTTTCTAACCAAACAATACTTTTACTGTGTATTAACGGAGACAACATCTCTTTCAAACGTTTACCATCATTGCATGTTTATTTATGCTTAATGATAATTGGCTCATGTCATACCCAATTGTGTGGTTTACTTACTAAGTTGTTATATTTACACAGTTATTACTCTTATAGGAAACCTGTCTCTAGGACCCAAGAGTGTTACGATTGCCACTACAAAGCTTGTTTAAGAAAGTGCTTCATGTTGTTACCAGGTTTGCTTTACAATATCGCTAGTTGCTCCGTGTCTTTAATTCAAAGATTTTACTTGTACTTGTAATGATTAATAGACTTTTCAGATTTATTTCACCTTCCCATGCATTAACTCTGATGATGCTTAGAGGGGCGGTTTTCCATTTAGCCACCAGTTGGTTAAACTAGGATAATTGCCAATAACCCTACAAGGCTGACCAAGGTCTGTTTTGAGGGCACTACAATAAGTGTCTTGATGTTACTTTTGGTCGTATTTACTTTGCACGGCATGTTGTGTTTCTTGAACAATCATTTCCTTTAAATATGTTTACTTCCAAAATTGTTAAGTCTTCTCCCACAGTTGCTGTTTTACCATCCCATTTAAATATTCATACTGCTCTTCATCAATTGACCACAACTGATGTTAATTCTTTGGACCATGACACCTCAACACATGAAACTCACTTTACACCTGCATCTACAACTAAGGTCATTGCCATTGTTGCTCCTCCTATTGCTGAATTAGTTCCAGATACTGAACCATCCACTGATCTAATGGTTCCAGTAGTAGCTCCACCTACTGCCCGCTCACGTACAATGACTACAAGGTCTCAGAATCAAGTTCATAAGCCCAAGTCAGTATCGGCTGGCTTTACAATATATCCTTTACCACGGGCAAATACTACTTCATTGGTTTTAGCTGAAGATTAACCCACTTCTTTTACTCAAGCAACCAAATCTGAAAAATGGAGAGCAGTAATGGCTACTGAATTTAATGCACTCATCCACAATGGAAGTTGGACACTTGTTTCCCCTACTTCTTGCATGAACATTGTTGGGTCCAAATGGGTGTCTAGAATTAATTGAAAAACGGATGGGATTGTGGAACACTACAAAGCTCGTCTACTAGCTAAAGGTTTCACCAACGGCCTGGTGTGGACTTCTCTGAGACTTACAACCCAGTTATCATAGCTATAACCATAAGGACTGCTCTTCCCATGGTTGTAATTGCTGGATGGTGTATTAAACAGATTGACATTAGTAATGCATTTTTGCATGGTTCTTTATAGGAAACTATCTGCATGTCACAACCATCCGACTTTCTTCACCCCATATTTCCAGATGTTGTGTGACATCTTAAGAGAGCTATTTATGGCCTAAAACAGGCACCAGGGGCTTGGTATTCGCGAGTAAGCTCCCAGTTGCACGATCTTGGCTTCCTTGGCTGCAAGTCTGATAGTTCTTTGTTCATATTTACCACTACATCGATTAAGATATTTGTCCTTGTTTATGTTGATGATATCATAATAACTGGATTTAGTGTAGCCGCAGTGAACTCCGTCATTTAAACATTATCAATTGATTTCCCTGTCAAAGATCTTGGGTCATAAACTTCTTTTTGGGAGCTGGTATGATCCATTCTTAGCAATGTTATATTACAGATATTTTGTGCCGCATTAATATGTCTTTTGTCAAACCCATAACTTCTCCTATGTCTGCTGCTGCTCCACTACGTAAGTTCTCGAGTTATAAATTTAGTGATCCCATAGTGTACCGTCAAATTGTAGGCTCCCTGCAATATTTGTCATTGACACGGCCAGATATTGGGTTTGCAATAAGTAAGGTTTCTCAATTCTTGCATGAATCGAGAGATGTACATTGGATTGCTGTCAAAAGAATCAGTACCTAAAATCAACAGTTGATTATGGACTATTGATTAAGAAGTGTTCATTCTCCCAAATATTTGCATATTCTGATGCAGATCGGGCTGGATGCCCATACAACAGTAAATTTACATCAGGTTACTACATTTTTCGTGGCACAAATCTATTATCTTGTAGCTTTAAAAAAGCAGCCTACTGTCTCACGTTCCAACACTGAAGCTGAGTACAATGCCATTGCTAATGCCAAAGCTAAAATTCTATGGATTCAATCTCTATTTCGTGAAGTTGCGATTTACTTGTCTATTGCACCTATGGCTTACTGTGATAATATAGGTGCCACCTATCTCTCTTCAAATCCAGCCTTCCATGCCCACACAAAACACATCGTGATTGACAATTGTAAGTTTTAATGATTGGCTAAATGTTTGGTGATCAAAATGGATTCGAAGTGTGCCAAATCACTATGGCGTCCGGACAGGACTCATAGGCGTTCGGACGAGATTTCAAAATCACACAATGAATTTCTCCCGAGAGACTTGTCTGCAACCCCGTCCGAACACGCCATGCCAAAAGAACGGAGAAAGAGATGTCACCCTAGAGCCCGTCCGGACGAGCCCATTTCCCGTCCGTACGGCCCGTAGCCTGCTAGGTTTAATTTAAGTGTAATTGAGTCCTAACTATACTAGGTGTCTTGGTATTATATATATAGATCTCTACATATCTGTATAAGATGAATTTCTGGATCTAGAATTTGCCATCGTGTGCTAAGAGAGTCTGTGATATAGAGAGTATGTTCTCTCTCTTAGAGTGATCGTTTGTTTTTACTTGTTGATTGTTAAAGTGAAGTCAACCGAAGTTCTGGTGAAGGGAGATCACGTAGAATGATTGTGCCAACTGTCTCTGGAAAGGGCTACTGCGGTAGAAGGCAAGTGGGTCGCTTGTCTTATACAAGATCATGTCAATTGCAAAGGTTTTGTAAGTGTGAACGTCTTGTAATCCTTTATTCTTTTACTGAGTTAGTTGATTTCCTGGGTTTGGCTGCTCCGGAGAGGTTTTACAATTAAAGAGCTCTCTAATTGGTTTCCTCTTCGTAACCAAAATATCTGTGTTCTTTATTGTTCATTTCATATCTGTTTTTTGGTTAATTATTATTTGTTAGGACATATCTATTTTCGCATAATATTGTGTGAAACACCTATACATTTAGAATAGGTGCCGTTTGGAGTCGTATATAGAATTTTCAATTGGTATCAGAGCGGGTTCACTCTGTTTGGATTAATTTCCTGAGTGTGATCCTAGACTCCGCATAATATGTCTCGCACAGTTGCACCTAACTCACTTCCCGTCTTTGACGGATCCAATTATATGTTTTGGAAAATTCGTATGGAAGCATATCTCAAATCCGTGGACGTTTGGCATATTGTTGAATTTGGATGGACTAATCCTGATAAGGCAATTGCTGAATTTTCAAAGGATGAAAACAGTGCTTCTTCTGCGAATGACAAAGCGTTAAATGCCATCTTCACATCTATCTCCATCGAAGAATTCTCAAGAATTTCTCGATGTGTAATAGCTAAAGAAGCATGGGAAACATTGGAAATTACTCACGAAGAAACTAAAATTGTGAGAGCTTCAAAAATTCAGATGTTAGATTCTCAATTTGAAGAGATTAGGATGGAAGAGGAAGAGACATTTGATGATTTTTATTCTAAGCTTAGCACTATTAGAAATTCTACTATTAATCTTGGCAAGAAAATGACTGATGCTAAGATAATTAAGAAAATCTTAAGATCTCTACCTGTGAGGTTTATACCTCAGATTATTGCTATACAACAGAGCAAAGATCTAGAGACAATGAGAGTAGAGGAACTTGTCGGTTCTCTTTAGACATTTGAACTCATGTCTCAAAAAATGTCTAAAGAGAACCGACAAGTTCCTCTACTCTCATTTGCTCATGATCTTTGCTCATCAGAGTGAACTACAATTGATTTCTGTTATTCATATTAAATGCAATTGTTCTTAAATTCCAAAATCAATATTTGTGAAATTTTTCTCTTGTCTTAGAAAGTATTTTACTTTTATTGATCTCAAATCATTCTTATTTTCTGTGATTATGAGGATGATGGTTATACAATGGGTTTAATTGACATATGATCAATAGGATTTGATAGGCCATGCCTAGGGAAGACGGATTGTACTTCACCTTAGTTTAGTGTAATTTAGCACGTCAGAAACTTTCTGACGTGTCAATTTTTGACACGTCAGAAAATCTTTGATGTGTCAAAAATTTGACACGTCAAAAAATCTCTGACGTGTTAAGAATTAGCACGTCATAAATTTTCTGACGTGTCAAAATTGACACGTCAGAAAATTTCTGACGTGCTAAAAATTGACATGTCAGAAAATATTTCTGACGCTTCACTTTTAACCCGTCAGAAATTTCTGATGTGTTAAATGTAACACGTCATAAAATTCTAACGTGTTAAATGTAATACGTCATAAAATTCTAACGTGTTAAATTTAACACGTCAGAAAATTTCCATTTCTGACACCCATAATCTTGACGCGAGAGACACGTCAAAAATGCCCCCCCGTCAGGAGGAATTCCTGACGTGTCAGACCACCTGATACGTCAGAAAACGCAAGTCAGTAAAAAATTGGTTTTTTGTAGTGGATACTATTCAGCTTAGCTTAAATTTAAATGTAGATAAGTTGTTTCATTTAAATTGTTTCAAATTCAAATTATATCTATCTTATCTTTGTAATTTTTCCTATAAATAGAAAGCATACCCAAACGTTGAAGTTGGGATTACTAAACATAAATTTCTTTGTTCGTATAATAGCAAGACCCATACCACCACCTTCGCTGCCATAAGGAGGAAGCTTTGAATCATTAGGTGCAAGGAAGAACGAAAGCCCATCTCCATAATTTTTATTATTTTGCGAGTTAATGACAACGGAAAAATAGGTAGTGAAATCTGTGAGGTTTCTGGATTCCTTGTCCCACAGGTGCATGGGTTTGGAATACGTGGTTCGACCAACATCCGATTTTCTGACGTTGCTGCCGGTGAGTTGGATGGCTTGGTTTTCAGGGAAAGCTCTCTAATATGTTGAAGGATAAAGCACTTGTAAATTGGATTTGGCGTAGTGGGGAGAAGAAATCGGTGACCGTGAAGAGATAAAAGAGGATTAGGGCTTTGGAAATGGGAAATATTTGTTTTTGAAGTTGTGAGAGCATTTTCAATGGAAGAGTCAAGTATTATTTTTATCTAAAATGGCTCTTCAAATGTTTAAAAAATTCTTACATTGGATTAGCCAAAAGAAAATGTAAAATAGATATTTGAGTTGGAATAGCTAAAAAAAAAAGCTAAATGTAGCAGCACTTTTCATGGGAGCCATTTTATTTTTTATTGTTTCTCTTACCTGTTTTCTCATTTTCCCAAATCTTTTCCTATTTTTTCTATCGCGTGTTCTCTTTTTTCCAAAACTTTTCCCATTTTTCCTCTTACATGTTATTTTTTTTTCTCAAAACTTTTTTCACTTTTAATAATATTTAAATGATATAAATAAAAATATAGCTAATTGGATGTAAGAGACCTTTAAAAATTAATTAGCTAAACTAGATAAAATGCATTTTGAAAAGCTATTTTGTATAGAAATTTGACTCCTCCATTGAAAATGCTCTAAAAAGCCATGATTGGAACTGGGAACAAATTGTGGATTGTAATAGAGGAGCTGGAAATATATATACATTTAGAAAAAAGTTGCGATGCGACAGATATTGAATAATAGGCTCAAATTCAATGCAAGATGAAGGACATGTAGGTCCAAGCAATTAATCTGTTTAATCTAACAACCGACACGCAAGTTTCCATTTTTTCCAAACCAAGAAGCACGCCGAGCTCTGCTCAAAAGTAGTTCATATTGAAATGTCCAGCTACAGAAATTCCAAAGTCTAATCCCTTGTGTCGCGGGGCTTTCTTGGCTCAATTTCCAAGTCTTCTGCTTCACTTAAAGAGAGTTACTGGGTATATATATTTGATAATTTTTTTTAGGTGTGTTTTGTGTTTTGATTCAAAAAGTATATTAACATAACATAAAAAGATGTTTTCAGTTGTTTTTTTTTTTTTTTTTTAAGTATTTTATGTTAACAGTTATTTGTTAATGTTTTAACTCTTTTTTTGTAAAATAGAAGAAAAAAAAAAAACACAGAAAAAAAAGATAGTGAGTTAGCAAATGGGGCCACTATTGACTTGGTGACAAGGTTGAAGGTTGCGCCTTATCTGTGGGCCTACAGCATTGAAGTGTGTACCATGTGAATGTTGCGACTGTACTTGTGAGTGTTGAATTCCACATTAAAAATTTATAAAGAAAAAGAATAGTTAATATATCGAAGTGGACTTAAGCCCATTAACTTAAGTTTTTGGACTAAAATGATGTTCAAATATGTATATTAATGTATTCTTGGTAAAAATTTTCAAACCGTTCAACTCCCCAACACGGGCTACAGTGGGGCCGGAGATAGTGAAAATTGCGAGGATTCCGAATGCCTTGGCCCACAACCGAAAGCAATGATATGGTCTTGTTGCCTGTGAGTTGGATGATTGGATTTAGAGAAAGCTCTCCCATATCTTATCCGGGAGTTACAAGATTTGAAATCAATGATGTTGAAAGATATAGCACTTGTAAAAGGGCTCAACATAAGAACCTTATGTTTAATTAGTACGGTCCAACACCTACTATACATATTCAACTAAAATTTGGATAAAGTATACAAGGTTTGGTTTCAAGAGTTTTGTTCTGATTTTATATTAAATTTAAACTGATAAAAAATAATGAATATAATTATTTAATTTATATTGTTTTCTATCTTTCACTATTTCAACTAAAATTTAGGTGAAAAACTAATAGAAGTTTACTAATAAAACTAGTCCCGCGTTGCTCTTGTCCTGTGTCACAAATTCTGTACTCCACGGTGACTAAAACAGAGTCTCTCATTGAAATTATTGGAGAGACCGTTAACCAATCAACTTGACTGTCCTTGGAATAGAATAATTTATAAGAAATTTTATACAAACCAACATCTAGAAGTCTAGAAGTGACGTGTTTATATATATATATATATATATATATATGTTTTAATAGCATATGTTTTTAGTCGATCTATTTTTTAATCGTTTTTAGAGATTGAATTGAAGATATTTTTAATAAATCAGTTTGTACTGAATTTGTAGCCTTTTTAATATGTGGATTACAACATAGCATATATAAACTCATAGAACCGTCCCGTATTTAGTGTAAATAAGTTAGGAAAAATTATTAAATTGATTATGAGAAAAGCCATCCATTAATATACGTATAGCGATCCAACGAAAAAAGGAAATAAATACCTTAAATTGCCAAGGCATTGGCCATGCATACAACATAGCCTATATTCCTCAAGGCACTTGTTTGGGTGTGCGATGTTTTCATATTTTTTTCTATTGTTTTTAAAATTATGAATACTAAGAAAAAAAAAAAAAAGGATTTGGAATTATGTTTTGATGATTTAAAGAATATAAATTAAAATTAAAAAAAAAATTATCACAAAAACAAAATAAAAATTATCACACCAAAGCCTACCAATCATCAAGAATGCCATGTCCTCGCCCTAACAGGCGAGCATATTTGAATTCGATAAATAATTGCAATTGACTAGTCCATTTGTTGTTCATCAATTGAAATTCAGATCAAAGCAAACTTAAGGCTTTAATTATCCAATTTAAAGATTCCGGCTTTATTTGTCAGAAGAAAAATGTTATTTATTTAACACGAGAAATGATAAAAATCATTATCCCAACCATATCTTTCAACCAGACCCATGGTGCTATGGACTTTAGTGTTTCTTGTCTCAGACATCATAGACTTTAGGATTACTTATATAGACTACCACATTTAAAAAGATTAAAACATTTTCCAGGTTGTTGAGAATCAATGTATTGAGGTGAATTTTCATGTGCCTTTGCCAAATGGATACAATTATACAAAGAGAAGTGCTAGAGAGCCAAAGAGTTGAACCCAAAAAAAATTTCAAAATGACGTGGCAATAGTTTTTAAATTAAAAAAATACTATTCTCTCTCCCTTGTCTGCTACGTCAGTTTAGAATTTTTTTTGAGTTGAACTCTTTGGTTCTCTAGCACTTCTCTTATACAAATAGGCACCAACCAATTTCTTAATAAATATATGAGTATCTGATTAATTAGTGATAATAATCACTAATTTATCATTAATACCGACCTTTTTGGATACAAAATCAAATTATCATTGGCATGCGACTTGTTGGCAATGCAAACCAAGTCAAATTTGTCAAAATTTAAAGAGGCGTTTGTTATCATTTTAGACTACTACATATCACAATTCAAAATTAATTTTTTAAATGCTTTCGCTATTATACATAGTATATGATATTATAATTGTGATGTTCAATCCATCACAATTTGGGATCGTTAGGTTGTCTATACATCATACATGTTGTTAGGAAATGTATACATGTTGTTACGAAATTAATCATATTATTCAAGACCTGTGAGATGCGAAAATTAAGAAGAATGCAAAATAATAAAGATAAGCAATCACACACGGCACAAAGATTTAAGTGGTTCGGCTTAATAAGCCTGCATCCACTGACGGAAACTAAAAATGAGTTTTGAATTTTTTATAAAAAAAAAAATTAAAAATTTTTTTTTTTTTTTTTAAAAAAAAAAAGGGAAGAAGAAGTTATTTGGTAAAAAATTTGAAATTAAGGAGATTGATTTTTTTTTTTTTTTTTTTTTTTTTAAGAAGGGAGAAAACAAGTTTGGGTGTGATCATAAATATACTCAACGCAACATGAAGGACTAGCGGTGTATCCAATTAATCTGTGTCAGCTCCTCTTTAATTTGACAACTGACAAGCAAGTCTCCCTTTTCTCCAAACCAAGAAGCACGCCATGCTTTGCTCAAAAGTCTAAATATGATATATAAAGATGAAATTTGTTTCGTGGTTATTTTTAAGTGTTTTAGGTTGAAATTTGTTTATTAATGTTTTGATGGTTTGGAAAAACAAAATATATATATTTAAAAGAATCTGTTTTGGCAATGGACTTGTGTATAGTACATTTTTTGTTTAAAAATGATTGATATGATATCATATAAAGTAAATAGAAGTTTTGAATTTTTTGTATGAAAAAGTAAAAAAATTTAAGATTACTTATACTTATAGATTAAGCTAGACCTGTCTTTTGATGTACTTATTTAAAAAATAAAAATAAAAATAATTCTTTTTGGGATACAAAATCAACTTATCATTTTTATTTTTTTTTAATTTTATTTTATTTTATTCAAAGCGAGAGAGTAACAACTTATCATTGGTTTGCTAGTCGTTGGCAACAAAATTCAAGCCAAAATTGGTAAGATTTTGTAACAATCATAGTTAAAATATTGATTAAATAATCATTATCTTAAACAATGACTTAACATGGTATTCCCGTAAAAGTCTTATTTATTAGTTACGTAAGCTTTCAACTTTTACAGTTGGTAAGTGGGTTTTATTTAAACATGCAATTTGTCACAATTTAAGGGTCTTTAAAACACTAATTGTCAAAATTTAAAGGGGCACTTGTTAATATTTTAGACTACTACTTATTACAATTCTAATTTATTATCTTAAGAATTTCTGTTTTAATGCATAGTATATGATATAATTATGATTACGATGTTCAATCCATCGCAAGGTCACAGTTTGGGACTGTTAGGTTGTCTATACATGTATTGTATGAAATTCATATTTAAGGTAGAAAGCACATACAAATGTATATCATTTACATTCTAAAACATTTTGAGCATTGGTTCAACTAAAATGTAAAATGAAACACACAAAAGTGACAATGTAGGAGAAAAATGAACATCTACACACAACAATAAGAATCCCAAATAAAGTGAACCTCTCACCATTTAGCATGTATGCAAAAGCGATGCAGGTGGAGGAACTGCAGCATATGATGTAGACTGTGAGGAATTGGTGTATCTATTACTTGAATATGGATTTCGTTCTCCCTCAAAATCAGTAACGACACAGGAAATAGAAAGTGATGACATTGCATGTCTATTCCCAGCTAGAGCAAGATGTGTTGGTCTCGGCATATCTAATGGGAGGATGGGTAATGGGGCCTCAAAATTGAGAACATGAATTGTTTCCCTTATTGAAGGCCTAAGGTTTCGATCAGGGTGAGCACACCAAAGCCCAACAATCATCAAGCGTTCCATTTGCTGCTCATCAAAATCTCCACCCAGCCTTGGGTCAACTGCCTCAAGTACCTTTCCTATTCCATAGAGCTCCCAAACCCATTCCACCATGACTACTTGATCTTGAGGGGCATTGGGGTTGATTGGTTTTCTTCCACAAGCAATCTCGAGAGCAACAATTCCAAAACTATAGACATCCGACTCTTTACTAGCATTACCAGTTGTGACGCATTCAGGAGCCATGTAGCCCATGGTGCCTGCCAAAACGGTAGTTTGTGACCCTTTCACATGGTCCACAAGCCTTGCTAGCCCAAAATCCCCAAGTTTAACATTGAAGTTTGAATCAAGCATAATGTTGCTCGATTTTATATCCCTATGCACAACACACTGTTCCCATTCTTCATGCAAGTAAAGCAATGCTGACGCCAATCCTTGAGCAACTTTGTACCTCATTGCCCATGTCAATAAGCTTTCTACTGTAAAGAGATGTGTATCTAAGCTTCCATTGGGCATGAACTCATAGATGAGTGAGAGTTTTCCTCTTTCATGGCACCAGCCAATAAGTTGCACCAAATTCTTATGTCTCAATCGACTAATGATTTTTACTTCTGATGCATACTCCTTTATCCCCTGTTTAGACCCTTTTGATATCCTCTTAACAGCAACGAACGAGTTTGAGTCACTTAAGTATCCTCTATAAACCCCACCAAATCCTCCCTGACCTAGCTTTTCTCTATCATTGAAATTGTTGGTGGCACGAACCAAATCACTAAATGAGAACTTCTTTGGTCCTGTCCCCCTTTGAAATTCCTCATCCATGTACCTATCAAAGGCAAGATCCTCTTCTGTGTGACTCCTACTCCTCTTCCACAACCCAAATAGAATTAAAGCACACCCACCAAGCAAAACAGATCCACCAACACCCAACCCCACCGCTAATCCTAACCTGTTGCTTTTCCTTGGGTTGGGGGCAGGATTCGAGCTCGAACTGCCTACCTCTGTTGGTTTGGTAACAATATCTTCCGAACTAAAATCCCATGTTTGAATGGTATGCAATGCAGTAGCAGATCCTGTTGCAGCTGAGAATCCAAAAGTTACCCATTCGGGTAAGTAATGGCTCAAACCAACTTTATAAGAAAGGGATTGCCATACAGTAGTATTATCTATGACACCGGTGAAGAGAACACTCAAATTATGAGAACTAGAATTATAACTAATCCGAGCTTCATTGGTTCTCCCTTCAATAATAGAAATTCTACTCCCCGGCCATGACACATAAGCAACAGATTTCATAGAGTTTATATCAATACCTACATGTTCGCCCTGCGGATCCCAGTCGTTTAACTGTGAGCAGATGTCAAACTCTACAGCGACGAAAGGATTTGCCGTCGAGTTTAATGTCTGGTTTTTGGTTGTGAGACCCATAGCGCCACGTCCTTGGACATCAGGAATTGTTGAGCCGTTAGGTGCTAGGAAGAACGCAAGCCCATCTCCATAACGAGTACAATTTTGAGAATCAATGACAAAGGAAAAATGGGTAGTGAAATCTGTGAGGTTTCCAGATGCTTTGTCCCACAGGTGCATGGGACTAAAATACGTGGCTCGACCAACTACATCTTTTCCGTTGTTGTTGGTGGTGAGTTGGATGACTTGGTTTATTGGGAAAGCTCTCTCGTATTTTATACGGGAGTCATCAAAAGTGAAACTGGTGAAGTTGAAGGATATAGCAGTGGTGAATGGGTGTAGTGGTGAGAAGAAATCGGTGAGGATGAAGAGAAAAAAGAGGATTTGGGGCTTTGGAAATGGGAAATGTTTGTTTTTGAAGATGTAAAAAGCCATGATTGGAGCTTTGGAATGGAGATTGGGTCTGAGAAGAAATTGCAGACTGTAATAAGATTATATAAAGCAGGTTCGAGTCGTGCGAGTGCGTAGGAGAAACTCCAGGACTAGTCATGCATGATTTGAGCTTAATTGGTGGGGTGGTTGGGTCTGAGTAATTGGCAGACTGGCAGTAGTCTATGAAAAAATGAATAAAGTGGAAGACTTAATAAAGTGGTCTGAGCTTGTTGTTTGATATGGAAAAAATTTACTCATATTTAACTTTTTAGTAAAAACGAAAATAGGAAAAATATTAAAAATAATATTGAAACAATTGAACTTTATTTCATTTTTTTACTAAGATTAAAGTTACTTTAAATATTTCATTTTCTTATTAGGATTGTGTTTACTATTGGTATTAGGGGATCTGGCTTACATGCTGTAGTGTAAGCAACGGTCAAAATTAAATTTCAAAAAAATCTCTTCTAATTTTCTTTCTCCTATTGAAAGCTTTTAAAAATAAGTTAACTTTGAGACTCAATCTTGACCGTTGCTTACACTACAACATACATGCTGTTATTTTAATAACAACATGTAAGCCGGATCCGGTACTAAAATTATGTTTACTTTCTCCACAAGTAGGTCTCTTTTATATATATATATATATATATATATATATATATTAGTTTACTTTTAATTTGTAATCTAAAATATAGAATCAATTGAATTATTATCAACTTGGAGAATTTATTTGGAACACTCTGTGAAAGTTTATATTTCTTTTAAGTCTAAGAACTTATTTTATCTTTTAATCATAAGACTAGACACTTTTAATTGTTGGTTAAAAAAATTGTCATTTAATTGATTAGTTGATATGTACAGGTCTCAACAGTGAACAGAGAGACCCAACATGCTGAAACGGTCAAGTCAAAAAGAGGGAGGGACTGGGGAGTGGGGAATACGTAAGAGAAAATTTATTCGAGAGAACCTTCTAGTTCTAGCCATGTGATCAACCAAAGACTTTTTAGCTCAATTTAATTAGAATGTAGAAGTTTTTTTAATTCAGTTAATAAATATATTCTATATTTTTTTAATTAATGCAAATTATATTAAAAAGTATGTATAAATAAAAAGAAAAAAATGCAGGCAGTGATGGGCTTTAAAATAGTAGCAATCCAGGCAGTGATGGGGTGATTGGAGAAAGCATTGGTGATCGATGATAGGCCACTTTGAGATCGTCCAAAGAATTTTGCACAGGACCACTCAAGCAAAATATGAATGAGAGTTTATTGAGGACCTTTGCAAAAGGGATACTGCAAAGCATCATGATTCTCATTAAGAAGCTTCCAAGCAATCTTTAGGAAATGACATTTGAAAGTGGTGTTTAGGAAATGGCATTTGAAATTAATGTATGAAGGATGATAAAACACTTTTGAGTCTCACCTAAAGAGAATGGGTTTAAGAATGTATGTCAAATTGGATTTGAGGGAAAGTGAAAGATTGTTAGGGATAGTGCCCTAAATCCAATTTATTTTGTATGACATTTTCGGCTTATTTATAAAGTTGTTTATTTTCATAAATTTATTAGAATGTTGGGCATATCTTTATATATGTGTGTGACATTTATGCATATGCAGTCTTAAGTTACATTAATTCTAGGGTAAATATATATAAATCCTTGAGTCAACCCGTCAAAACTGTAAAATTTTTAATTTTTTTTTTTACTCACTAGGTTAATAGAAATGCCAAATAAATCTTCACCGTTAAATATTCTCAAAATTGTATAATGCATGTTAGTCCCAATCATAATGTACCATTTTACCACGTCAACATAATAATTTTTTATTAATTTAATTAAAAAATTAAATCTAAAAAGGAAAAAAATTTGAAGGGGTAGCCGGAAAGCCACCCCTTACCCTTGGGGGTGGCCGCAAGTCACCCCATAGGGGTTGGGGTACAGTGAAGAAGGACGATTATAGGAGAGTTTCGGTGCCGGCGCCAGCAACAGCGCGTCCTACGATAACGCTACCCCGCGTCCATTCATGGAGACCTCTTCACGGGTGGAGCCAGAGCGAGCTCGAGACCCATGACTCTGGTGTCCAGCTTCTTCTCCGACGGCTGCGCGGATGGAGATTTTCGTTCCTTCTCTCAGCTACTCACGGGAGCCATGGCCTCCCCGCTCGCCAGGCCTAGCTTCTTTGCTGACAATTCCACCGACAGTTCTTCCGCTAAACAGGGTTCCGATACGGGTTCTGGGTTTAAGCAGGGCAGGCCCATGAATTTGATGGTTGCTCGGTCACCATTGTTTACAATTCCACCTGGGTTGAGCCCCTCTGGCTTTCTCAACTTGCTTGGGTTCTTTCCGCCGCAGGTAATTGATCCAATTCTCGTGAATTTGTGATGGGTTTGTTTTGTTTTTGGTTAAT
>NC_081544.1:6520910-6529011 GCF_901000735.1 Corylus avellana | reverse complement strand
CATCCCTAGATGCCTAGGAGTACGACCACGATCCAAGGTTTGGCTTGTTTGGATGTGCAATTTTTTTGTATTCTTTTTAAAATTGTGAATACAAAGAAAAAAAATATTTGAAATTATGTTTAGATGATTTAAAGAATCTAAAGTAAAATTACAAAAAAAAAATATATATATATATATATATAATTAAAAATGAAAAAAAAAAATTTACAAAAACAAAATAAAAAAAAATAAAAAAATTAGGATGGTTTTGAACTACCCATTCCCCGAAACAGCCACCCTCAAAACTAGTAGGTGGCTCAACCATCCCCAACAGCTATTTGGGGGTGGCCGAAACAAGCGTGAGTAGTGACTAAGCCAACCCCGAAAACTGCTTGGGCTTGGCTACCCTCAAACTCCTAAGGGTGGTTGAGCCATCCTCTAAAATACATATGTTTTTTAATTTTTTGTTTTTCAAAAATTTAAAACTTGTTATTAATAATATTTTTTAGTTGGGTTGAAAAAATTTGAGTTGAAATTTAAAAAGTAAGATTTCTTTTTTTTTTTTTTTTTCCCAAACACGCTTCAACAAAAAAACTGAAAAAAGAAAAAAAGAAAAAAAAAAGTTGAGTTAAGTTGCTAAGCACAGCAAAGCTTTTTCCACCTAAACACAGCATAAAATAAAATAAAATAAAATAAATTAAAATTTTTAATTTTTTTTTTTAAAAAAAGAAGGGGTTGAGTTAAGTTGCTAAGCACAGCAAAGCCTTTTCCACCCAAACACAGCATAGATTTCTCAAAGATGAAAAAAAATGCCGAAGAGATAGGTGATATGGCAAATTGTTGGAGATCCTCTCCATTTCAAGTGAAATGGAGAGGATCCATTTAGTGTATTTAGAGGGGTATAAGTGAAATGGAGAGTTTCCATTTAGTGTATTTAGAGGGGCATAAAATGGAGAGGGTCCATTGAGTGTATTTAGAGGGGCATAATTGTCTATTTAGTTTTTGAACAACTATGCCCCTCTAAATACACTAAATGGACCCTCTCCATTTCACTTGAAATGGAGAGGATCCATTTTCTCAAATTGTTGGCCTTCATAGTCAACCTTTTCTACATGGCTTTCGTTCGTATAAAAATGGAAGTACATAGGTGGCTTTTTAAATTGAAGGTGAGCTTTAAAAAAAAAAAAAAAAAAATTAAAGGTGAGCCGCTCTTTCTGAACTTTTCTCAAATCTCATAAAAAATTGGAGTAATTTATTATTCTAAATATAATTTTGAATCATTCAAGTTTCATAAAGGTAGGCATATAAAGCTAACATCATGGCTTTAAAAAAAAAAAAAAAAAAAAACCCTAACATCGATCGCTGGAAAAGCCCGATGGTCATGTGTATAATCAACACATGCATGACGATTTAACATTAAACAAAAAATAAAACTAAAACAAAGCAAAAATTATAATTTATTTTGGAGCTAGGCTCATGAAAAAGGAAGGAAGATTTGAACTAGCTAGTAACGTTTGTTTCACGATTCATAGTCTCCAACTAATTAAACTACTCTTTAAGAACCCAATTGAGCGACCCTTGAGGACTCAACAGCAAACTTATCGAAGGAGAAGAACTCCAAATATTTCAACAATAAGAATCTCGAACATGGATCACTACGCTTGTTACTTATTCAACCGTCAGTAGTGGAGATAGCCGTTAACTAGTGACGCACTGTGACTCCGTCAATTCCTGCGTTATTATTGGGTTAACAGGCGATAAGTCAAAACAATGGGGCTGTATGAGTTATCAATTCAACAAATTTTTCGTTGGATTTGAATTTCATGCCAAGCTGCATAGCTTTTTTTCGGGCTAGGCTGGTTAACCACGGGGAAGAATCAAAATATACGATTTTGCTCTTGATAGAAGGTTACCTGGCTCTTGGGTGATATATTTTCTAATGCTTTTATAGTTTTATATCACTAATCCTATTATATGGGAAGTTTCTTCATAAATAGTGATGAGAATCGACTAGTAACAGACACAGGAAACCCAATATTTAGTTATTTCGAATGAGCGTTTGTTGAGAATAAGGTTTTATATTGAATCACACAAAATAATGTACAGAAGAGGCCTATAGGCTAATAATAGTAACCTAGTAGACTAAGAAAAGGTAAACCTAGTAGACTTAAAATACCTAATGAAGTAAATAATTCTTAACAACTCTCCTGAAGCCCAAGGTAGAGTGCGAGAAATCAACTTGAGTTTGGATATAAGATCACGAAAATGCCCTAGCGGATGTGAATTTGTAAAGATGTCTGTGAGCTAATCACGGGACATGACAAAATGAAGCTCTAGTGAACCCTGAAGAAGATGATGACGGACAAAATAACAATAAATCTCAATATGTTTGGTCCATTCATGAAAAACATCATTATGAGCAATCTGAATAGCCTCTTGTTGTCACAGTATACAGAAGTAGCAGAAGAAAGAGAGATGCTGATATCCTGTAACAGCCATCGCAACCAAAGAAGCTCTGTGATAGTGTCAGCTAGAGCACGATATTCTGCCTCAGTGCTAAATCAAGCAACAACAATTTGTTTCTTACTTCGCCAAGAGATAAGTGAGGTGCCAAGTAGGCAATAGTAACCAGTGGTAGAGCGACGATCTGTCGGATCACCCGCCCAATCAACATCAGTGTAAGCATGCAGCTAAAGAGGAGACTGGTAGGAGAAATAGAGCCATCAAATAATGTCCCCTTTAGGTACCGAAGGATGCGAAGGACAGCTGAGAAATGAGTGGAGCGAGGAGCAGCCATAAATTGACTCACTTGATCGACAGCATATGAGATATCAGGTCGAGTGACAGTAAGGTAAACAAGATTACCAACTAAATGCCGATATAAGGTAAAGTCGCAAAAAGGCTTACCATCATGAGGAGTGAGACAAGTATTAAGCTCAGTCAATGTGTTGACAATCTTACTGTCTGTGAGATTGGCTATGGAAAATAGATCAGATATATACTTGGCCTGTGTCAAATAATAACCATAAGAAGAAGAGGAGATCTCAAGACCAAGAAAATAGCTAAGAGGGCCAAGATCTTTCATCTCAAAGTGCTGACTGAGAAACTGTTTAAGTTCCTGAATACCAGTGATATCATCTCCAATGATGATCATGTCATCAACATATAGTAGAAGAAGTATGGTACCCCGGTCTGTGCGGCGAATAAATAAGGCTGAATCTTAAAAGTTAACGGAGTAGCCAAAGCGAAAGATAGTGGCGTTAAACTTAGCAAACCATGCTCGAGGTGCCTGCCTAAGTCCATATAGAGCTCGATGGAGACGACAAACCTTATTTATAGGATAGGATAATCTAGGATGTGGCTGCATATAGACTTCTTCACTTAAATCACCATTAAGGAAGGCATTTTTGACATCCATTTGACAAAGTGACCAATGTCGAGAGGCTGCAACAACCAATAGAGCACGCACAGAAGAAAGGCGAGTAACAGGAGCAAAAATCTCCTCATAATCCACACCATATAGTTTGTGCCATCAAATACAGTCTGAACATCATGAATAATCTCGTTTTGTGCCATCTAGAATGGTCAAATGCAAAAACAGACCACAAATACAAAATCAAGACGAAAAAATAGAGTAAAAAGCACCTGGTCATCTAGTAGTCAATGGTCAACTCTAACTGAAGTCAACAGTCAAAGTCAATGATCAATTTTGATTAAGTCAACGATTAGCACAAGGTGAAGTGGTACTAGTTGACATGGCACCGGCTGACGTGGAACTAAAGCTGATATGGCACTAATGACATGGCAGTCTAGATTGCCTGTCACGTGTGGTGCACGCACTACTGTAGGCGGCAGCACTTGGTGTGTGAATCTCACGCGCGGACCTTTGGGTGGCGTGTGAGGGCGCGTGGAGTGGCGGAATGTGATTTTGTTGGCCGTTTTGGAGTCGTTGGAAGAAGAGCTATCGATCAGTGGTCTGGCGGAAGCGATCGGACAACTGTGGCGGCCAGTGGCGGAACGGCGGGGACTTCAAGTGGCGCGTGAGGGAGCATGAGATCGCCGATAGGACTGTGTGCGGCGGCTCTAGAACATTTGTCTTACGAGGTTTCTAGCCGTATATTGATCTGCTGAAAAGTATAAGAGGAAGAGAGAACCGAAAAAGACAGAGTAAGAGATTTGCCGAAAAATGCTACCCCAAAAAAAAAATAATAACGATAATAATAATATGCGACAAAAAAAAAAAAAAAAAAAAAATTAAGGTGATTTAGAACCTGTGCTCTTATACCATCTTGAGAATAAGATTGTATATTGAATCACACAAAATAATGTACAGAAGATGCCTATATATAGGCTAATAATAGTAACCTAGTAGACTAAGGAATGGTAAATCTAATAGACCTAAAATACCTAATGAAGTAAATAACTTTTAACATAATATTCTTAACACGCTAACCTCCAAAAGACAAGAAGTATATAGTATAATGATATTCAGCATACTTTTTTATTAACGATGTTTCCTTTAATTTAAGTAGAAGAACACTAAACAAGGTCTTGACTAATTAAGATTCTGACCTTAATTACATCGGAAGAATCAGAATTACTATTATAGAAAGTTCGGTTCCTTATTGGTAGAGAAATAAATGGACACGTCTTTGAGAGGATTTGATGAAATAAATGGAATGTTAGGTATTTTTCTCATGTTCTAAAAGACCCCTTCTTTGAGTTAAAACATACATCGATCGTAGCTTTCATGAAATTTCATCCCATTGAAGCCTTAGATGGGAAGCTTCTCAGCAACTTCTTTTAATTGAATGTAAAACCAAACCTTCCTTCCGACTTCTACTCATGGCTTGTTTCAACTTCAAAATGAAGCATTTCCTATTTCCGAAGTCCCTAAGCCTCTTTAATCTCTTAATGATCACCAATTTGTTCTCAGTACAATACCCAGTTACAAGTGCTATATCCTTCAACTTCACCAGTTTCAGTTCTCGTGACTTCAGAATAAGATGTGAGAGAACTGTCGTTGAAGACCAAGTCATCAAACTCACCGCCAACAAGGTCCCTATAAACTCTGCAGGCCGAGCCACGTATTTTATGCCCATGCACCTCTGGGACATGGCATCCGGAAACCTCACAGATTTCACTACCCATTTTTCCTTTGTCATTGTTTCTCACGATGCAAGTTATTATGGAGATGGACTTGCCTTCTTCCTAGCACCTAATGGTTCAATAATTCCTCCTAATGCCAACCAAGGTGGCGGCATGGGTCTTGCAAGTGGTAACCAGCTACTAAATTCGACGGACAATCCTTTTGTCGCGGTGGAGTTTGACATATATCCAAACATTGATTGGTTTACAAAGCTATGGGATCCGCCAGGCGAACATGTAGGTAATGATATAAACTCCATGCTATCTGTTGCTAATGTGTCATGGCGGGGGGGTAATTATTCTATTCTTCAAGGGAGAATTAATGAAGCTCGGATTAGTTATAATTCTACTTCTCATAATTTGAGTGTTCTCTTCACTGGTCTCATAAACAATGATACTGTTTGGCAGTCCCTTTCTTATAATCTTGATTTGAGAGATCACCTTCCTGAATGGGTAACTTTTGGACTTGCAGCCGCAACAAGACTTTCTTCTGCAATCTATACGGTTAACTCATGGGATTTTAGTTCAAGTTTGAAAGATGTTGTAACCAACCCAAGGAAAAAGAACAACTTAGTATTAGCCATCGGCTTGGGTGTCGGTGGACCTTTTTTGGTTGGTGGGTTGGCTTTAATCCTATTAGGCTTGTGGAAGAAGAGGAATAGGAGGCACACAGATAGTTGCATAGATGAAGAATTTCAAAAGGGAATAGGACCAAAGAGGTTCTCATTTAATGAATTGGCTCGTGCCACAAATAATTTCAATGATGAAGAGAAGCTAGGCCAGGGAGGATTTGGAGGGGTTTATAGAGGATTTTTGAAGGACTCAGATTCTTTCGTTGCTGTTAAGAGGCTGTCAAAAGGGTCTAACCAGGGGATAAAGGAGTATGCCACAGAAGTAAAAATTATTAGTCAATTGAGACATAGGAATTTGATACAACTCATTGGATGGTGCCATAAAAGAGAAGAACTCTTACTCGTTTATGACTTCATGCCCAATGGAAGCTTAGATTCACATCTTTTTGTAGAAGAAAGTATATTGAGATGGGAAATGAGGTACAAAGTTGCTCAAGGATTGGCGTCGGCCTTGCTTTACTTGCACAATGAGTGGGAACAATGCGTGTTGCATAGGGATATAAAATCAAGCAACATTATGCTTGATTCAAACTTCAATGCTAAATTGGGGGATTTTGGGCTAGCTAGGCTTGTGGACCATGTAAAAGGATCAAAAACCACTAGTTCTGTAGGCACCATGGGCTACATGGCTCCCGAATGTGTGACAACCGATAAGGCTAGCAAGGAGTCAGATGTCTATAGTTTCGGAATTGTCGCTCTAGAAATTGCTTGTGGAAGAAAACCAATCAAGTTCAACGCCCCCAAAGGTCAAATAGTTGTGCTGGAATGGGTTTGGAAACTTTATGGAATAGGAAAGGTACTTGAAGCTGCTGACCTAAAGTTGGGTGGAGATTTTGATGAGCGGCAAATGGAGCGGTTGATGATTGTTGGGCTTTGGTGCGCTCAGCCTGATCGCAAACTTAGGCCTTCAATGAGGCAAACAATTCATGTTCTCAATTTTGAGGCTCCATTGCCTATTCTCCCATCAACTTTGCCGGGGCCACCACTTCTTGACCCTGCAGTGAATATACATGCATAACTTTTTATGTTCATTTGATGTAGAACGTAAAAGTCCTAGAGATTAGAAAAAGAAGATTTATTTTATTCCATTTCCCTATTAGGATTATGTTTACTTTTCTTATTTAGATTAGATTTACTTTAATTATTTTCTTTTCTTATTAGGATTAGGTTTATTTTCTCTACACGTATTTCTCTTTTATAAATATACTAGTTTGTAATGTAAAACATAGACTCAATTGAGTTATTATTAAGTTGCAGAATTTCTCTCCAAAACTCGCGAAGTTTATCTCTCTTTTAAGCTTGCGGGCTTGTTTTATATTTTAGTCAGAAGACAAACACTTTTAAATGTTGTTACTTAATTAGTCTTCTGCTACGTCCCCATTGTTTCCACTGATTATAAGGGAGGACGGAATTAATACTCAAGCAATGTTTCCTCATTGTCTACCTCATCCTCTGCAGGTTCTCCATCCACGTAGCTTTTGCAAATGCACTAAAATGGTAAGATCGAGATACACTAATTAGTTTGGGATTTTTATTGATGGTTTAGGTGTACAAATTTTTCTCCTAGTTTATTACTTCTTTGCGTTTCATTTTACACTTTTGTTTACCTCGCTCAAAGCGATTAAGAGTGTACTTTTTTTTTTTTCTCTTTTAGTATGGTTGAGGGTACATGATATACATGTGTTTCAGCTTTCTACCTGAAATATCATCGATCTATGTATAAACTATTAATGTGTATAAACAATCTAATAGTCCCGGTGGAAGGGAATGCTCTACTTATTATTTTAGTTATTAATAGTCTTGCTCTTTTTTCTTCTTGATATTTTGCAAATTGTATTTTTTTATATTAGTTTAGCTCTTTCTTTATTTCAAAGCGAGAATGCTTTGAAAGTGTCTCGATGTGCCAATTTTAAGGCACATGCTTTAACTAAATGGGCTGCTTCTAATCATATTTTTGGAAGTATTCCCACAGAATCCCCTATTCTCTCTTTCATTCGAAAAATTTTCTCTTTTAACTTTTTTCCTTATTCAATTAGAATATATATTAGTTCTTGTGATGACTTAATTCAGTTTCAAAATGCAGAGGCTACTGTTCATGGGCTCAAACACTGATATAGAATGCTCAGAATCCAATCTCCACCATTCATAATGTAGATTCGTGTGTTATGAACGTCCCTGCAAACGTTCAGCTCAATCGGACCACAAATGCCCATCGATCGGAGCAGTTGATCAAGACTGTACAGCATTTTCAGAATGTTATTTCACCCATGTCCGAACATGCCTTCCCTGGGTTCAGACCGCATTTCCAGAAACTCAAATTTTGCTCTACAAAGCCCTGTCCG
>NC_081544.1:6507873-6520810 GCF_901000735.1 Corylus avellana | reverse complement strand
TTGTTCTTTTTCCTTGGGTTGGTTACAACATCTTTCAAACTTGAACTAAAATCCCAAGAGTTAACCGTATAGATTGCAGAAGAAAGTCTTGTTGCGGCTGCGAATCCAAAAGTTACCCATTCAGGAAGGTGATCTCTCAAATCAAGATTATAAGAAAGGGACTGCCATACAATATTATTGTTTATGAGACCAGTGAAGAGAACACTCAAATTATGAGAAGTAGAATTATAACTAATCCGAGCTTCATTAATTCTCCCTTGAAGAATAGAATAATTACCCCCCCGCCATGACACATTAGCAACAGATAGCACGGAGTCTATATCAATACCTACATGTTCGCCTGGCGGATCCCATAGCTTTGTAAACCAATCAATGTTTGGATATATGTCAAACTCCACCGCGACAAAAGGATTGTCCGTCGAGTTTAGTAGCTGGTTACCACTTGCAAGACCCATGCCGCCACCTTGGTTGGCATTAGGAGGAATTATTGAACCATTAGGTGCTAGGAAGAAGGCAAGTCCATCTCCATAATAACTTGCATCGTGAGAAACAATGACAAAGGTAAAATGGGTAGTGAAATCTGTGAGGTTTCCGGATGCCATGTCCCAGAGGTGCATGGGACTAAAATACGTGGCTCGGCCTGCAGAGTTTATAGGGACCTTGTTGGCGGTGAGTTTGATGACTTGGTCTTCAACGACAGTTCTCTCACATCTTATTCTGAAGTCACGAGAACTGAAACTGGTGAAGTTGAAGGATATAGCACTTGTAACTGGGTATTGTACTGAGAACAAATTGGTGATCATTAAGAGATTAAAGAGGTTTAGGGACTTTGCAAATAGGAAATGCTTCATTTTGAAGTTGTAACAAGCCATGAGTAGAAGTCGGAAGGGAGGTTTGGTTTTTACATTCAATTAAAAGAAGTTGCTGTGAAGCTTCCCATCTAAGGCTTCAATGGGATGAAATTTTATGAAAGCTACGATCGATGTATGTTTTAACTCAAAGAAGGGGTCTTTTAGAACATGAGAAAAATACCTAACATTCCATTTATTTCATCCAATCCTCTCAAAGACGTGTCCATTTATTTCTCTACCAATAAGGAACCGAACTTTCTATAATATTAATTCTGATTCTTCCCTTGTAATTAAGGTCAGAATCTTAATTCTAAAGTCAAGACCTTGTTTAGTGTTCTTCTATTTAAATTAAAGGAAACATCGTCAATAAAAAAGTATGCTGAATATTATTATACTATATACTTCTTGTCTTTTGGAGGTTAACGTGTTAAGAATATTATGTTAAAAGTTATTTACTTCATTAGGTATTTTAGGTCTACTAGGCTTACCATTCCTTAGTCTACTAGATTACTATTATTAGCCTATATATAAGCCTCTTCTATACATTATTCTTTGTGATTCAATATACAATCTTATTCTCAACCTGGTATCAGAGTACAGGTTCTGAATCACCTTAATTTTTTTTTCGCATATTATTATTATTATTATTATTATTATTGTTATTATTTTTTTTTGGGGGTGGCGTTTTCCGGCAAATCTCTTACTCTGTCTTTTTTGGTTCTCTCTTCCTCTTATACTTTTCAGCGGATCAATATACGGCTAGAAACCTCGGAAGACGAATGTTCCAGAGCCGCCGCACACAGTTCCATCGGCGATCTCATGCTCCCTCACACGCCGCTTGAAGTCCCCGCCGTTCCGCCAGTGCCGCTCTGCCATAGGCCGCCACAGTTGTCCGATCGCTTCCGCCAAACCACTGATCGATAGCTCTTCTTCCAACAACTCCAGACCCGCCAACAAAATCACATTCTGCCACTCCACGCGCCACCCAAAGGTCCGCGAGTGAGATTCACACGCCAAGTGCTGCCGCCTACAGTAGTGCGTGCACCACACGCGACATGCAATCTAGACTGCCATGTCATCTGTGCCATGTCAGTTCTAGTTCCACGTCAGCCAGGCGCTGATGATGTGGCACATCATCAGGTGACACATCATCAGCGCCACGTTAGCCGGTGCAACATCATTAGTACCACGTCAGTCGGTGCCATGTCAGCCAGTACCACTTCACCTTGTGCTAATCATTGACTTAATCAAAGTTGACCATTGACTTTGACTGTTGACTTCAGTTAGAGTTGACCGTTGACTACCAGAGTTGACCATGTGCTTTTTACTCTATTTGTTCGTCCTGATTTCGTATTTGTGGTCTGTTTTTGCATTTGACCATTCTAGATGGCACAAAACGAGATTATTCATCATGTTTAGACTGTATTGGATGGCACAAACTATATGATGTGGATTATAAGGAGATTTTTGCTCATGTTACTCACCTTTCTTCTGTGCCTGCTTTATTGGTTGTTGCAGCCTCTCGACATTGGTCACTTTGTCAAATGGATGTCAAAAATGCCTTCCTTAACGGTGATTTAAGTGAAGAAGTCTATATGCAACCACCTCCTAGATTATCTTATCCTATAAATAAGGTTTGTCATCTCCATCGAGCTCTATATGGACTTAGGCAGGCACCTCGAGCATGGTTTGCTAAGTTTAGCGCCACTATCTCTCGCTTTGGCTACTCCATTAGCTTTTAAGGTTCAGCCTTATTTATTCGCTGCACAGACCAGGGTACCATATTTCTTCTATTATATGTTGATGACATGATCATCATTGAAGATGATATCACTGGTATTCAGGAACTTAAACAGTTTCTCAGTCAGCACTTTGAGATGAAAGATCTTGGCCCTCTTAGCTATTTTCTTGGTCTTGAGATCTCCTCTTCTTCTTATGGTTATTATTTGACACAAGCGAAGTATATATCTGATCTATTTTCCATAGCCAATCTCACAGACAATAAGATTGTCAACACACCGACTAAGCTTAATACTCGTCTCACTCCTCATGATGGCGAGCCTTTTCGCGACTTTACCTTATATCGGCATTTAGTTGGTAATCTTGTCTACCTTACTGTCACTCGACCTGATATCTCATATGCTGTCCATCAAGTGAGTCAATTTATGGTTGCTCCTCGCTCTACTCATTTCTCAACTGTCCTTCGCATCCTTCGGTACCTAAAGGGTACATTATTTCATGGCTCTATTTCTCCTATTAGTCTCCTCTTCAGCTACATGCTTACACTGATGCTGATTGGGCGGGTGATCCGACAGATCGTCGCTCTACCACTGGTTACTGTTTCCTACTTGGCACCTCACTTATCTCTTGGCGAAGTAAGAAACAAATTGTTGTTGCTCAATCTAGCACCGAGGCAGAATATCGTGCTCTAGCTGACACTACCGCGGAGCTTCTTTGGTTGCGATGGCTGTTACAGGATATAAGCGTCTCTCTTTCTTCTGCTAGTTCTGTATATTGTGACAACAAGAGTGCTATTCAAATTGCTCATAATGATGTTTTTCATGAATGGACCAAACATATTGAGATTTATTGTCATTTTGTCCATCATCATCTTCTTAAGGGTTCACTAGAGCTTCATTCTGTCACGTCCCGTGATCAACTCGCAGACATCTTTACAAATTCCCATCCGATAGGGCATTTTCGTGATCTTATATCCAAACTCAAGTTGGTCTCTCGCACTCAACCTTGAGCTTGAGGAGGATTGTTAAGAATATTATGTTAACAGTTATTTACTTCATTAGGTATTTTAGGTCTACTAGGTTTACCTTTCTTTAGTTTACTAGGTTACTATTATTAGCTTATATATAGGCCTCTTGTGTACATTATTCTGTGTAATTCAATATAAAACCTTATTCTCAACAAACGCTCCTTCGAAATAACTAAATATTGGGTTTCCTGTGTCTGTTACTAGTCGATTCTCATCACTATTTATTATGAAACTTCCCGTATAATATGATAGGATTAGTGATATAAAACTATAAAAGCATTAGAAAATATATCACCCAAGAGCCAGGTAACCTTCTATCAAGAGCAAAATCGTATATTTTGATTCTTCCCCGTGGTTGACCAGCCTAGCCCGAAAAAAGCTATGCAGCTTGGCATGAAATTCAAATCCAACGAAATATTTGTTGAATTGATAACTCATACAGACCCATTGTTTTGACTTATCACCTGTTAACCCAATAATAACGCAGGAATTGACGGAGTTAGAGTGCGTCAGTACTAGTTAACATCACTAGTTAACGGCTATCTCCACTACCGACGGTTGAATAAGTAACAAGTGTAGTGATCCATGTTCGAGATTCTTATTGTTGAAATATTTGGAGTTCTTCTCCTTCGATAAGTTTGCTGTTGAGTCCTCAAGGGTCGCTCAATTGGGTTCTTAAAGAGTAGTTTAATTAGTTGGGGACTATGAATCGTGAAACAAATGTTACTAGCTAGTTCAAATCTTCCTTCCCTTTTCATGAGCCTAGCTCCAAAATAAATTATAATTTTTGCTTTGTTTTAGTTTTATTTTTTGTTTAATGTTAAATCGTCATGCATGTGTTGATTATACACATGACCATCGGGCTTTTCCAGCGATCGATGTTAGGGTTTTTTTTTTTTAATTTTTTAAAGCCATGATGTTAGCTTTATATGCCTACCTTTATGAAACTTGAATGATTCAAAATTATATTTAGAATAATAAATTACACCAATTTTTTATGAGATTTGAGAAAAGTTCAGAAAGAGCGGCTCACCTTTATTTTTTTTTTTATTTTTTTTTTTTTTAAAGCTCACCTTCAATTTAAAAAGCCACCTATGTACTTCCATTTTTATACGAATGAAAGCCATGTAGAAAAAGTTGACTATGAAGGCCAACAATTTGAGAAAATGGATCCTCTCCATTTCACTTGAAATGGAGAGGCTCCATTTAGTGTATTTAGAGGGACATAGCTGTCCATTTAGTTTTTGAACAAGCCAAACCTTGTATCGTGGTCGTACTCCTAGGCATCTAGGGATGTATGATTTTTCCTGAAAAAAAAAAAAGCCTTACCCGGTTTGTGTATGATTTTGGGTTTGATGGATTAGATTGTTCTTGTAATTTTTGGTGATATTTTCCATTTTAAATCAACAATATTTCGGTTGTTCTTCAGTTCATAGTTACAGTCATTATTATCGGGCCTTTAAAGCTAGCCATCATTAGCCTGTTATACCAAGCAAAATCATATTTTTTCATCCTTCCCCGAGTTTGACAAATGACAAACCTTGTCCGACAAAAGTTGTAATGTATTGATTAAATGATTAAATTTATCTTTTCCTTTAAGCTTAAAGTAATAAAATAAATAATAATTTAACATGGTATAAGATCCAACTCTTTTGAGTTTGAGTGTTGAGTTCGTCATTTACCCTCAATCTCAATTAAATATTTACGTGTTGGGCCTGACCTAGTAAAAGAGAGTTTGGACTCGCACCTTAAACTTTTGGAACAAATAGTGATTAATTAACAAAAAGTTTACCCAGCTAGGCATTGAAAACCAAATACAACGAAATATTGCTTGATTTGATTACTCGATGCTGCCCACATTGTTCAAATTCTTCTTACAGGCCGAGGGATGTAGAAACGGATCTCGAGGCTTATTCATGGTATTTTAGATCCAAATTTATTGTCTTACTAAAGATTATATAGTTTAATTGTATTTTTATGTTCAATCCATGACGGTTGGCCAATTTGAGGCTATTGGATTGTTTATACACATGAATAGTATGTACAAAAAGTCATATTTCAGGTACAAAGCAAAAACACGTGTATCATGTACATTCAACCAAAAACAAGGTGCACTCTTAACCATTTTCAGCATTGGGTAAACAAAAAATGTAAAATGAAACACAATGATGTGATAATGTAGGAGAAAAATTCAACACCTAATCAATCAATAAAAATCCCAAAATTAAGTGAAATTCTTACCACTTTCGAGTGTATGCAAAAGCACTGTAAGTGGAGAAGCTGCAAAGGACGAGGTAGACAATGAGGAACTGGTATTGCCTGGATATTGATTCCGTCCTCCATCATAATACATAGATTGCGACATTGCATGTCTGTTCATTACAGGGCCAAGATGTGGTAGCCCCGGCATATTTGATGGGAGAATAGGCAATGGAGTCTCAAAATTGAGTACATGAATTGTTTGCCTTATTGAAGGTCTAAGGTTGCAATCAGGGTGAGCACACCAAAGCCAACAATGATCATGTGCTCCATTTGTTGCTCATCGAAATTTCCACCCAGCCTTGGGTAAGCTACTTCAAGTAGCCTTCCTATTCCATAAAGCTTCCAAACCCACTCCATCATGACTACTTGATCTTCAGGGGCGTTGGGCTTGATTGGGTTTCTTCCACAAGCAATCTCTAGAGCGACAATTCCAAAACTATAGACATCTGACTCCTTGCTAGCCTTACCAGTTGTCACATATTCAGGGGCCATGTAGCGCATGGTCCCTACCAAAATAGTGGTTTGTGACCCTTTCACATGGTCCACAAGCCTAGCTAGCCCGAAATCCCCAAGTTTAGCATTAAAGTTTGAGTCAAGCATAATATTGCTCGTTTTTATATTCCTATGCACCACGCATTGTTCCCACTCATCGTGCAAGTAGAGTAAGGCCGACGCTAATCCTTGAGCAACTTTGTACCTCATTTCCCATATCAATATGCTTTCTTGTGTAAAAAGATGTGAATCTAAGCTTCCATTGGGCATGAAGTCATAAGCGAGTAAGAGTTATCTTCTTTCATGGCACCATCCAATGAGTTGCACCAAATTTCTACGTCTCAATCGACTAATAATTTTTACTTCCGAGGTATACTCCTTTATTCCTTGTTTATTTAGACCCTTTTGACACTCTTAACCGCAACAAAGAAGTTTGATTCCCATAAAAGTCCTCTATTAACCCCTCCACCCTTGCCTATCTTCTTGTTCATCGTTGAAATTATTCGTGGCTTGAGCCAATTCTTTAAAAGAGAACCTCTTTGGTCTTGTTCCCCTTTGAAATTCGTCATCCATGCATCTATCAAGGGCACGATCCTCTTCTGTGTGACTTCTATTCCTCTTCCACAAGGCAAATAGAATTAAAGCCAATCCACCAAACAAAAAAGATCCACCAACACCCAACCCTAGGTCTAATCCAAACCTATTATTTTTCCTTCGGTCAAGGGCGGATTTGGATTCGGACTCGAGTTGCTTGGCACTGTTGGTTTCGCTATAGTATCATCCAAAGTTCAACTAAAATCCCATATGCATTGCAGAAGCAATTCCTGTTGCGGCTGAGAATCCGAATGTCACCCATTCAGGAAGGTGATCTCTCTAATCAAGATTATGAGAAAGGGACTGCCAAACAGTAGCATTGTTAATGAGACGAGTGAAAAGAGCACTCAGTAGAATTATAACTAATCCGAGCTTCATTAATTCACCCTTCCATAATAGATGTTCTATTCCCCTGCCATGACACATTAGCAACAGATTTCATGGAGTTTATATGAATACCTACATGTTCGCCTGATGGATCCCATAGCTTTATGAAAATATCGAGTTGATAATAATTTTGAGAATGCACAAGAGAATGAAACAGCTAAAATCAACTCAATTTCAGAGTTCAATGAGTTAAGAATAATCAATACTCACTTGCAGACTCACAGGATTAAGACTAAGCAGCTTTTGATTGGCAAGTGCCACAACCTGCAGGGAAGAGTTTAAGTACACATATTTAGCAAAAAAAACTCAATAAACAAGTGATTAGCTGCGATAAAAGAGTGAATTCTTACAGAAAATGCTTCATTTATTTCAAAGTAATCAATTTGAGAAGCCTCCAAACCAGCATTTGAAATAGCTTTTGGTATTGCAAGGGTCGGTGCAGTTGTGAATAATTCAGGGGCCTGCACAGACAACCTTGTTTAGCATAATTTCACTTTAAGTCTAAAACCAAGCCAAATATGAACCATATTATGTATGGTACCTGAGCTGCATCAGCAAATCCTTTGATCTTTGCAATCACTTGCAACCCTGGTTGAAGTGCCTTCTCCCCACTCACCAGCACTAATGCTGCTGCACCATCACTGTCGATGATGACAGCACCAACCCAGAGTGAATGTTAAAGAATTCACTTCAGCACCAATACAAGGGAAACAACAAAACTGTACAACAAATGCATTAGAGAGAGAGAGAGAGAGAGAGAGACCTTATGCTAGAAGCATTGCCATCAGTAACAGAACCACCATCCTCCTTGAAACTTGGTTTCAGCTTCCTCAATTTTGCAGCATCAAACTAATACAGTACATATTGTGGGGGGGGACAAGGTAAGAAGTCAACATAAAACAAGGAAATGACATTGAGAACTCCAAACTTTTTACTCTAGGACTCCAAAAGTCTAGAATCAAAAGAAGAGTTAATACTACCAGGCCCTCCCAAGGGACCACATGATAAATAAATAAAATGATGGAAAACTTGGTAACCATTTGAAAAGATTGGCGTTTGAGACACTTGGTAATGATTTGTTTTCCCTTTATCTTTGCTTCTCTTTCCCATAATTTTCTACGGCACTAATAATACCAAAGTTGTTGATATAAAAAAACAAGTAGTTAATATCTATTTGCTTGCTTGGTGCAATCTAATTGGCGAATTTGGCAGTAATCTGTACCTAATGATGGCTATTCCAATTGCATGTTGAAAAATCTAAAACGACTCCAAACGACACCTATTCAAATGTCTAGGTGATTCACAAATATTAAGCGGAATAAGATCTGACCTAACAATCAATAATCAACCAAATACAGATATGTAATGAAAATCAAGAACACAGATATTTGGTTACGAAGAGGAAACCATTTAGAGAACTCTCTAAATGTAAAACCTCTCCGGGGCAGCCAAACCCAGGAAATCAATCCACTATAAGAAGAATAAGGAATACAAGAAGAATTACAAAACCTTTGCAATTTACTCTTCCTTGTACACGACAAGCGACCCACTTGACTTCTACCGCAGTAGCCCTTTCCAGAACATCTGGCACAATCCTTCTACTTGATCTCCTTTACCGGAACTCCGGTAGACTTCGGTTGTATATGATTTGTGATGAAGACACAACCTTTAACTCTAAGAGAGACTAACCCTAACACTCAATATCTTAAACGCTCTCTTAGCACATGGAATTCTTATGTGGAATTCCTTACAATTTCGTGCATAACAGCTCTCTATATATAGACTACAAGAAAACCTAGTACTAGTTGAAATGGGAAGAAAAACTAGTTCTAGTTGGAATAGGATTCATCCAAATTTTCTTCCTTATCTTGCGAGACGATTTTGGCATAGCTAACTTTCTAATTTTGAAAATCTTATTTCACAAAGATTTGTAGAATTTTGTGTTAGCTTTCTAATGCCGCTGGTTTCACCTCAATCCGATTCTTGAACCGAAAGTTATGATCTGAATACTGATACATGTGCAGGATACGAAATTTAATCAAATCCTATTTTAACTCTAATTAAAGAATTCCAATTTGATTAAACTTAACCATATCATATAGGTCTTCTATTATGATTGGTTAAGCTTAACCACATCTTCTAGGTCTTCTCTTGACACAACACCTCGTATGTATGCACTGCTGACGGGATTGCAGATAAATGTATTTTGTCACTGAATTTGGCAATTCAAAACCCAACAAACTCCCCCTTTGACAATTCTGTGACAAAAATTACAAGATACATCTGAATAGATAACTCCTGTTTCCTGAAACACTCACAAAACATATTAAACGTATGTAGAATAAAAATACCCAATGTACCAATAATATAACAGATTTGAATAGAATATAATCATGAATAGCTCACCAAATCTGTTAAAACACAAAACAAATATCTTTCATAGATGCAACAAGTATATCAAAATCAAAATCATCTATGGTGTTCTATCTATTCCCAGTCTGCACTCTCTAAAACTTTCTCTCCCCCTTTTTGTCATGAATGGACAAAGGGCAGTAAAACACCAATAAGCCCAAGGAAAGTCAGAGAAACATAAACAAAATCAAAACTATGAATGCATAATGAGTGAAATGCAAGAGCATGATAAAAAAAATTCTCCCCCCTCAGGGAATGACATAAAAAAAATGAAGAAAAAAGTCAGAATTTTTTTTTTTTTTTTTTTTTTTTTTTTCAATATAAGACTTGTTATGTCAAATACACTCACATGATAAAACATAAAAGACTCATGTATTAAGCAATGATTATCTGGTAATATCTCAAAATGTCCAAAATATACATGAGAATAAAAAAATATGAAACAAAAGTTTTTTCAACACAAGCAAAGCAACATGTTCCACTCGACCCATGCTTGTGTGTTGTGTGTGAAAGCTAACCATCAAGTAAGTTTAAGAACTTATACGGTAATGGGATAGGCTATCAAGCAAAAACTTAAATTACCTCATGGGAAGATTGACATGTATATCTAAACAAAAGTCAAACCTTGCTAGGGCCGTGTCACCCTCATCCAATACACTTCCCATGTAGTAATAGCACATACTCAAACATTGTCCGGTAGTGACCGTCTCTTTCCACAATGAATATGGTCACGACTATTTCTATAGGGACAAGTTGAGCACAAATAAGACATAGTGAAATAGATTCCTTTTGGAATATGTTCATATGTTTTCTTGTTTCACTATTTTTTTCTTTGAGAATATGTCTTTAATCATTTAGTGCTTAAACCAAATTAAAGGAATGCTGGAATTTTTTGGTCCTAGGTTCAACTAGCATTTGGTCAATTTGATAGACATAACTAGTCAATCTTCTTCATATGGTTGCCTAACATAACTCACCCTTAAGGCCAAATTCATACTCAATTTAAGCTTAAATGTGCACAAGAGTTCAAGCATAGGTAAAATGTACCATAGAAGCATAAGCTTAGGCCAAAAAAAAAATCAGTCCATTAATAAATATTCATCCCATGTATAGTAAGCACATTTTGAGATATAAGGAATTGGATCCATGAAGTATACATGAGAAATTTATGGACTATCATGGTGCATATGACAAAAATAAGGAGACAACCTAAAAACTATATTTTTGTCTTTTTGATTTTTAAAATAAAATGCACAAAATTAATGCAATGCATATATATGCAAAACTGAAATTAAAAAAAAAACAAAAAACAAAAAAAAAAACAAAAATAAATAAATAAATGCAATGCAATGAATGCTACATGCTCTAGGATATGAAGAAATATGCAAGACAACCAATCCTAAGCATGTTATGGACCACCTTACTCTAGGTGAGTTCACCACCACTCCCCCTCAAAGGGTGAATGGTATCGACCTTCCTAACCCAAACCTTCTTAACCCTAGGTACAGATTTGTGACTCTTGTCAAACTCATCTAACCTAGATAACACTCCTTTCATCATTATGCATAGCCCCTCAAAACCTTTCCTAGAATATGAATTCTCACTCTTATGCTCACGAGGTCTCAACTTAAAATAGTTAGGTCGAACATGACCAACTTTGCCACAATGATGACAGGTATGGACAAATTTCGGAGAAGCTTGTCTCATATGAGGAGGGATATACATATACTTAGATCTAGACAAACATGACTCTACACCACCTTTTTCTTTCTTAGGAGCAGCCTTTTTATTCCAAGGTCTTTGGGATTTCAACTTAGAACAATTTGGTCTAATATGACCAATAATCCCACAATGATGGCATGTAGGAACAAACTTTGCATGAGTTTGTTTCCTTGAAAGAGCCTTGAATTCGGGCTTCACACAAGTATTCATACAAGAAGTTTTGCCCTTATCCAAGCAAGCTATATTGGCTTTGACTTCTTCAACTTTCACATGCTTAACAAACAAAGTTTTTCTTTCAGAATTAGAAGCATGTAAAGTAGAGGCACCCAATTTATCAATAAGCATAGTATTTTCAGATTTCAAAGAGTCAATTAAGGCATGTGATTTAGACAAATTAATAACCAAAGACTCTTTCTCATGCTCAACATCATTAAGCTTTTTAAGGGAAATTTGATGATGATGAGTTAATTTAACAAATTTCTTAAAGAGCTTGTTATAGGCCATCTGAAGGTCAATCTCCTTATCAGAATCCATGCTAAGGGATTGAGGAGTATTCATAGCAAATGAGTCAAGGATCTCACTCAGGAATTTAATCCAAACAAAGTGAACCCGCTCTGATACCAATTGAAAATTCTAAAAACGACTTCAAGCGACACCTATTCAAATGTCTAGGTGATTCACAAATATTATGCGGAATAAGATCTAACCTAACAGTAAATAATCAACCAAATACAGATATGTAATGAAAATCAAGAACACAGATATTTGGTTACGAAGAGGAAACCATTTAGAGAACTCTCTAAATGTAAAACCTCTCCGGGGCAGCCAAACCCAGGAAATCAATCCACTATAAGAAGAATAAGAAATACAAGAAGAATTACAAAACCTTTGCAATTTACTCTTCCTTGTACACGACAAGCGACCCACTTGACTTCTACCGCAGTAGCCCTTTCCAGAACATCTGGCACAATCCTTCTACTTGCTCTCCTTTACCGGAACTCCGGTAGACTTCGGTTGTATATGATTTGTGATGAAGACACAACCTTTAACTCTAAGAGAGACTAACCCTAACACTCAATATCTTAAACGCTCTCTTAGCACATGGAATTCTTATGTGGAATTCCCTACAATTTCGTGCATAACAGCTCTCTATATATAAACTACAAGAAAACCTAGTACTAGTTGAAATGGGAAGAAAAACTAGTTCTAGTTGGAATAGGATTCATCCAAATTTTCTTCCTTATCTTGCGAGACGATTTTGGCATAGCTAACTTTCGAATTTTGAAAATCTTATTTCACAAAGATTTGTAGAATTTTGTGTTAGCTTTCCAATGCCGCTGGTTTCACCTCAATCCAATTCTTGAGCCGAAAGTTATGGTCCGAATACTGATACATGTGCAGGATACGAAATTTAATCAAATCCTATTTTAACTCTAATTAAAGAATTCCG
>NC_081544.1:6500933-6507773 GCF_901000735.1 Corylus avellana | reverse complement strand
CCTGAAAAAAAAAAAAAAAATAAATAAATAAATATTGGGGCGATGCTATTGAGTCTACATATATAATAGAAAAAAATTATTTCCCAAAAATTCACCTCTGATAATATGTCATTATTTCTTTTATATTAATTATTGGTGAATTTTTTCTATTCTTATTTTATATAAAAAATAAATATTTATTTTTTTCTTTTAAATAGAACAAATTTTCCTATTAAATTAAAACGCTTAGAAAAATTAATTTTTTTTTTATATTATTATTGAAGTTTTCTATTTCTTATTCTTATTTAAATGTTTGATTGATTGTAATATGATCAAATGGTCAATCAAACATTCGATCGATCCTGGTGAATTAGTTCGATTGATCGTCATAGGATCAAATGTTCGATCAAATATCCGATCAATCCTAATGAATTAGTTCGATTGAACGTGATAGGATCAAACATCTTATCGATCCGAATGAATTAGTTTGATTGATCATGATAGATCAAACATTCGATCGATCCTGGTGAATTAGTTCGATTGATCGAGATAGGATCAAATGATCGATCGAACATCCGATGGATCCTACTGAATTAATTTGATTGATCGTGATAGGATCAAATTATCGATCAAACATCCGATCAATCCTACTGAATTAATTTGATTGATTGTGATAGGATCAAATGATCGATCAAACATTTGATGGATCCTAATGAATTAGTTTGATTGAGATCGATCCTAATGAATTAGTTCAATTAATCGTGATAAGATCAAATGATCGATCAAACATCCGATCGATCCTAATGAATTAGTTCGATTGATCGTGATACGATTAAATGTTTGATCGAACATCCGATCGATCCTGATGAATTAGTTCAATTGATCGTGACATGATTAAATGTTCGATCGAACATCTGATCAATCTTAATGAATTAGTTTAATTGATCGTGATAGGATCATATGTTCGATCAAACATCTGATCGATCCTAATGAATTAGTTCGATTGATCGTGATAGAATCAAATGTCAAATCCATCCTACTGAATTAATTCGATTGATCGTGATAGGATCAAATTATCGATCAAACATCCGATCGATCCTACTGAATTAATTCGATTGATCGTAATAGGATCAAATGATCGATCGAACATCTGATTGCTCCTAATGAATTAGTTAGATTGATCGTGATATGATCAAATGATCGATCAAACATCCGATTGAATCCTCCGATCGATCCTAGTGAATTAGTTCGATTGATCGTGATAGGATCAAACGATCGATCAAACATCTAATCAATCCTAATGAATTAGTTCGATTGATCGTGATAAGATCAAATGATCGGTCAAACATCTGATCGATCCTTTGATCGATACTAGTGAATTGGTTTGATTAATCATGATAGGATCAAATGATCGATTAAACATCCGATCGATCTTAGTGAATCAGTTCGTTTGATCATAATATGATCAAATGTTCGATCAATTTTTTTAAAATATTTTTAAAACTTGCACCAAAGTACTAGTGTGTTTGCTTCCAGAAAGTTGTTATAAAAAAGTTTTTTTTTAAAAAAAAAATTCATAAATTTGATCATATTATATATATATTTCTGGATTAGAAGGCCAATTTATTGGGCCAAATTATATACAAGCCACCACCCATCAGCTTTAACTTCTCCTGAAAGTCTGGAGCTGAAGCAAGAAATGAAATATATATTAAGATATTAGGTGCTTAATTATTCTAAATTTTTTTTTTTTTTTTTTTTTAAAAAAAAAAATTATCCTAAATAGCGGCGACCAATTTTGTCGCCGCTGATTATGCTCAATTTTTGCGCCAATAAGTGGCGCGGTGTCTGGAAAATTTTCGAACCAAAAATTTCAGCCGCCCCAAGCCGTGTTTTTGTCCCCAAACTCTCCAAACACCCCCTCTCACTCACCTCCCTCATCACTCTCTCTCTCTCTCTCTCTCTCTCACTCCGGCGCGCTAAGCTCTCTCCGATAGCTCTCTTTCCGGCCCACCTTTTGAGTCTTTAAGACACACACTGAGAGACTCAGAAAGAGCTGCGAATCGATCGCTACAATCACAAATCAAATTACTTCCCCGCAAGTACATCTCCGTTTCTCTCTAAGCTTTCTTTTTTTCTTCCTTTTCTCTGCATTTGGTTCCTATTTTCTAGGGTTTCCGATACTGCAATCCGGCTTAATTTCTTAATTTTGTGTATTATAAAGAAATAATATCAGACAAGAAGGTTCTCTAGGGCCCAAACTCAAACGGACCTGAATGTTGTTCTATTGTGTTTGATTCAATGGGGTTTTGAATGTTTAGAGAGATTGTTCTGTTCGGATTGTTTTGTTTTTGGGGTTTGTGTGGGGTGAGGGGTTTGTATTGGATTGCTTCTCTTGTCCTTGAATGTTGTTCCATTGGGTTTTGCCCTTTTTTTTTTTTGGTTCAAAATGGATTTGAGATTATATAATATGGTTTCAGTTCGTGATCTTCTTTCAAGAAGTGATGATCCTCGAAAAAGCGATATCCTTTTTTTTTTTTTTTGTCTTTCATTTTTACTTTTCGATTTCATTCTTGATTGTAAGTTGAACTCCATCTGATCATTTAATTACGAGCTGTACTCGTCTTTTAGTGGAAAAGTTTTTGTTTGACTTGCACACACTTGGGATTTGGAACACCACCCAAACGAATGGGTTAGCTATCCCTGATGCAAGCATGCACCCTGCTGAATCAACCACAGATGTCTTGGAGTTGATGAATATTGGTTTGGAGTTGATGAATATTGGTATCAAGTCAATATCAACTGTTAATTCTGTGCAGGTTGAAATTTATGGGGGAAGAGGGAAGCCGTCCATAATTGTTGACAAGGATGAAGGCTTAGGAAAGGTGAATTCAGGGGAGGGATTGACTTATTTAAACTATATCATTTTCTGAGCTAGGTAATGTGAAGTTGTAGACATCTCTTCTCTATTGATTATTTGACATGTGTTGGGTTTTGAATTGCCAAATTCAGTGACAAAATACATTTATCTGCAATCCCGTCAGCAGTGCATACATACGAGGTGTTGTGTCAAGAGAAGACCTAGAAGATGTGGTTAAGCTTAACCAATCATAATAGAAGACCTATATGATATGGTTAAGTTTAATCAAATTGGAATTCTTTAATTAGAGTTAAAATAGGATTTGATTAAATTTCGTATCCTGCACATGTATCAGTATTCGGATCATAACTTTCGGCTCAAGAATCGGATTGAGGTGAAACCAGCGGCATTAGAAAGCTAACACAAAATTCTACAAATCTTTGTGAAATAAGATTTTCAAAATTCGAAAGTTAGCTATGCCAAAATCGTCTCGCAAGATAAGGAAGAAAATTTGGATGAATCCTATTCCAACTAGAACTAGTTTTTCTTCCCATTTCAACTAGTACTAGGTTTTCTTGTAGTCTATATATAGAGAGCTGTTATGCACGAAATTGTAAGGAATTCCACATAAGAATTCCATGTGCTAAGAGAGCGTTTAAGATATTGAGTGTTAGGGTTAGTCTCTCTTAGAGTTAAAGGTTGTGTCTTCATCACAAATCATATACAACCGAAGTCTACCGGAGTTCCGGTAAAGGAGATCAAGTAGAAGGATTGTGCCAGATGTTCTGGAAAGGGCTACTGCGGTAGAAGTCAAGTGGGTCGCTTGTCGTGTACAAGGAAGAGTAAATTGCAAAGGTTTTGTAATTCTTCTTGTATTCCTTATTCTTCTTATAGTGGATTGATTTCCTGGGTTTGGCTGCCCCGGAGAGGTTTTACATTTAGAGAGTTCTCTAAATGGTTTCCTCTTCGTAACCAAATATCTGTGTTCTTGATTTTCATTACATATCTGTATTTGGTTGATTATTGATTGTTAGGTCAGATCTTATTCCGCTTAATATTTGTGAATCACCTAGACATTTGAATAGGTGTCGTTTGGAGTCGTTTTAGATTTTTCAATTGGTATCAGAGCGGGTTCACTTTGTTTGGATTAAATTTCTGAGTGAGATCCTTGACTCCTTTGCTATGAATACTCCTCAATCCCTTAGCATGGATTCTGATGAGGAGATTGACCCTCAGATGGCCTATAACAAGCTCTTTAAGAAATTTGTTAAATTAACTCATCATCATCAAATTTCCCTTAAAAAGCTTAATGATGTTGAGCATGAGAAAGAGTCTTTGGTTATTAATTTGTCTAAATCACATGCCTTAATTGACTCTTTGAAATCTGAAAATACTATGCTTATTGATAAATTGGGTGCCTCTACTTTACATGCTTCTAATTCTGAAAGAAAAACTTTGTTTGTTAAGCATGTGAAAGTTGAAGAAGTCAAAGCCAATATAGCTTGCTTGGATAAGGGCAAAACTTCTTGTATGAATACTTGTGTGAAGCCCGAATTCAAGGCTCTTTCAAGGAAACAAACTCATGCAAAGTTTGTTCCTACATGCCATCATTGTGGGATTATTGGTCATATTAGACCAAATTGTTCTAAGTTGAAATCCCAAAGACCTTGGAATAAAAAGGCTGCTCCTAAGAAAGAAAAAGGTGGTGTAGAGTCATGTTTGTCTAGATCTAAGTATATGTATATCCCTCCTCATATGAGACAAGTTTCTCCGAAATTTGTCCATATCTGCCATCATTGTGGCAAAGTTGGTCATATTCGACCTAACTGTTTTAAGTTGAGACCTCGTGAGCATAAGAGTGAGAATTTATATTCTAGGAAAGGTTTTGAGGGGCTATGCATAATGATGAAGGGAGTGTTATCTAGGTTAGATGAGTTTGACAAGAGTCATAAATCTGTACCTAGGGTTAAGAAGGTTTGGGTTAGGAAGGTCGATACCATTCACCCTTTGAGGGGGAGTGGTGGTGAACTCACCTAGAGTAAGGTGGTCCATAACATGCTTAGGATTGGTTGTCTTGCATATTTCTTCATATCCTAGAGCATGTAGCATTCATTGCATTGCATTGCATTTATTTATTTTTGTTTTTTTTTTTGTTTTTTGTTTTTTTTTTAATTTAAGTTTTGCATATATATGCATTGCATTAATTTTGTGCATTTTATTTTAAAAATCAAAAAGACAAAAATATAGTTTTTAGGTTGTCTCCTTATTTTTGTCATATGCACCATGATAGTCCATAAATTTCTCATGTATACTTCATGGATCCAATTCCTTATATCTCAAAATGTGCTTACTATACATGGGATGAATATTTATTAATGGACTGATTTTTTTTTGCCTAAGCTTATGCTTCTATGGTACATTTTACCTATGCTTGAACTCTTGTGCACATTTAAGCTTAAATTGAGTATGAATTTGGCCTTAAGGGTGAGTTATGTTAGGCAACCATATGAAGAAGATTGACTAGTTATGTCTATCAAATTGACCAAATGCTAGTTGAACCTAGGACCAAAAAATTCCAGCATTCCTTTAATTTGGTTTAAGCACTAAATGATTAAAGACATATTCTCAAAGAAAAAAATAGTGAAACAAGAAAACATATGAACATATTCCAAAAGGAATCTATTTCACTATGTCTTATTTGTGCTCAACTTGTCCCTATAGAAATAGTCGTGACCATATTCATTGTGGAAAGAGACGGTCACTACCGGACAATGTTTGAGTATGTGCTATTACTACATGGGAAGTGTATTGGATGAGGGTGACACGGCCCTAGCAAGGTTTGACTTTTGTTTAGATATACATGTCAATCTTCCCATGAGGTAATTTAAGTTTTTGCTTGCTAGCCTATCCCATTACCGTATAAGTTCTTAAACTTACTTGATGGTTAGCTTTCACACACAACACACAAGCATGGGTCGAGTCGAACATGTTGCTTTGCTTGTGTTGAAAAAACTTTTGTTTCATATTTTTTTATTCTCATGTATATTTTGGACATTTTGAGATATTACCAGATAATCATTGCTTAATACATGAGTCTTTTATGTTTTATCATGTGAGTGTATTTGATATAACAAGTCTTATATTGAGAAAAAAAAAAAAAAATTTGATTTTTTTCTTCATTTTTTTTATGTCATTCACTAAGGGGGAGAATTGTTTTTTATCATGCTCTTGCATTTCACTCATTATGCATTCATAGTTTTGATTTTGTTTATGTTTCTCTGACTTTCCTTGGGCTTATTGGTATTTTACTGCCCTTTGTCCATTCATGACAAAAAGGGGGAGAGAAAGTTTTAGAGAGTGCAGATTGGGAATAGATAGAACACCATAGATGATTTTGATTTTGATTTTGATTTTGATATACTTGTTGCATCTATGAATGATATTTGTTTTGTGTTTTAACTGATTTGGTGAGCTATTCATGATTATATTCTATTCAAATCTGTTATATTATTGGTACATTGGGTATTTCTATTCCACATACGTTTAATATGTTTTGTGAGTGATTCAGGAAACAGGAGTTATCTATTCAGATATAACTTGTAAATTTTGTCACAGAATTGTCAAAGGGGGAGTTTGTTGGGTTTTGAATTGCCAAATTCAATGACAAAATACATTCATCTGCAATCCCGTCAGCAGTGCATACACGAGGTGTTGTGTCAAGAGAAGACCTATAAGATGTGGTTAAGCGTAACCAATCATAATAGAAGACCTATATGATATGGTTAAGTTTAATCAAATCAGAATTCTTTAATTAGAGTTAAAATAGGATTTGATTAAATTTCGTATCCTGCACATGTATCAGTATTCGGACCATAACTTTCGGCTCAAGAATCGGATTGAGGTGAAACCAGCGGCATTGGAAAGCTAACACAAAATTCTACAAATCTTTGTGAAATAAGATTTTCAAAATTCGAAAGTTAGCTATGCCAAAATCGTCTCAC
>NC_081544.1:6493018-6500833 GCF_901000735.1 Corylus avellana | reverse complement strand
CTAATACTTAAGCATTAGGGTCGACTTTTAAAGTCGACCATAATAATGCATCTTTAGCGTCCACTTATAGTGGACGCTATTGGTAATAAATTTTAATTTTTAATTTTTTTTTTTCATTTATCGACCTAATCTTTAGGGTCGACTTTTGTCGACCCTAATAATGCATCTTTAGCGTCCACTTTTAGTGGACGCTATTGGTAATCAATTTTAATTTTTAATTTTTTTTTTATATATCGACCTACTCTTTAGGGTCGACAAAAGTCGACCCTAATAATGAATCTTTAGCGTCCACTTTTAGTGGACGCTATTGGCCATCAATTGTAATTTTTAATTTTTTTTTTTTCATTTATCGACTTAATCTTTAGGGTCGACAAAAGTCGACGCTAATACTTAATCATTAGGGTCGACTTTTAAAGTCGACCCTATTGATCTTTTATTTGATTTTTTTTTTTTTTTCATCTTTTAGCGTCCACTTTTACTATAAGCATTGACTATTGTCGACGCTAAAAGTTTTTTTGGCCCCAAAAACATTTCCCGCCCCTTTAATAATTCCCGCGTGTATATTAGGGTCGACTTATTAGCGTCCACTGAAAAGTGGACGCTAATAGTCAAGCTTTCGACCCATTATTAGCGTCGACTTTTATGTGGACGCTAATACGTGACTATTAGGGGCGACTTTCGAAAGTCGCCACTAATAGTTGAGTATTAGGGGCGACTACTAAGTCGCCCCTAATAAGTCGCCCCTGATGAATCAGTTTCTTGTAGTGTGAGCAGCAAATGGAGCGATTGATGATTGTTGGGCTTTGGTGCGCTCACCCTGATCGCAATCTTAGGCCTTCGATAAGGCAAACAATTCATGTTCTCAATTTTGAGGCTCCATTGCCTGTTCTTCCATCAAATATACCAGGGCCACCACATTTTTCTGCTACAATGAATAGACATGCGAAGTCACTTTCGATGCCCCATGTTGCTACTCAGCATGAAGGAGGACATAATCAATATACAAGCAATAGTTACACCAATTCCTCTGTATCTACCTCATCCTCTACGGCTTCTCCATCCGCATCGCTTTTGCATACGAGTTAAATTAGTCAGAAGTACACTTAATTTGGGATTCTTATTAATTAATTAGGTGTTCAAGTTTTCTTCTACATTCTTTTTCGTTCTTCATGTTTCATTTTACATTTTTTGTATACCCAAAGCTCAAAATGGTTAATAGTGTACTTTGTTTACGGTTGAGTGTACATGGTTTACATGTGTTTTTGCTTCTACCTTAAATATGACTTTTTGTACAAACCATTCATGTGTATAAACAATCTAATAGTCCCAATTGCAACCGTAATGGATTGAACATCATTATAGTATAAATTTTATAGAAAGATACAATTAAACTATACAATAGTTAGTAAGACCATTTTTAAATCATCACTTGTCGTTAGGGGTGTTAAGAGAGCAAGCCGCTCGTGAGCGAGCTCGAGCTCGAGCTCGACTCGAATATTAAATCAACCGTTTCGTGAACACGAATCTTAACTCAAATATTAAACGAAACAAGCTTGGTTCGACTCGGCTAAGCTTGTGAGCAACTCGTGAGCAAGCTCGTATAAGGTTCGCATCGTTTATTAGGCTAGGCTCGTATATTTTGTTAATAAGTAACAAATACCTTTGTTTTTTGTTATTTATGCATATGTGTGTGTGTATGTGTGTGTGTATCTATATATATATATATATATAGTAAATAATAAGAAATATTTGATATTTATTAATTATTTTATCATATGGTACAAGTTATTGTGTCATTTAATAAAAATATTATCATTAAATAGTTTATACTTGACTCGTGTTAAGCATTAACATTTTAATATATTAACTAAATAAATAAATAATACTATATGTAATATGATGGTAGACTATTAGTGTGTGTGACATAAAGGCGTTTGACATTGTCATTTAAAAAACATTAGAAGAAAAAAAAAAGGCGATTGAGCCTTGTGTGTATCTATATTAATTATAACTTAAGTAACAAATAACAATGGTCTTACTTAAATACAATAACCTTTGAATCATTTGAATAATTCATATGCTTAATCATAATATCAATATGGTATATTGGTATGGTCACATTGTCTAAGTATTATCATGTGAATCTAAGAGTTTTGATCATATAACTTGAAGTATCACCGTTAGATCATTAGGAGTTTTTGCTCATATGATTTGAAGTATCATCATTAAATTAGTAAGAGTTTGAGAATTACCATTAGATGATAGTTTAATATGATATGATTTAATGAGATAATATGATCATATTCATATAAACCAAGATAATGGGTAATAATTGAAGTATCACCATTAGATCATTAGGAGTTTGAGTATTACCCTTAGATAACAATTTAATTTAATATGATCTAACCAAATCATATGATCATATTCATATAAATAATGATAATGATCCAAAAAATAATTACTATGTTTATTGTTGTTCTTCATAATTTCAAGTAACTACAATTATATATTCTATACAATTGTTTTTGAAGGGAAACAAGAAAGACGCAAAAGATACTTTTAGAATTATTCCTAGTTTATATAAGATGAATGACAAATTTTTCTAAGCTCTAATTTGTCAAATAACACGAGGAAAAAAAAAAAAAAAAGACTTTGTGGTCTCCGTTTGGAAAAAAAACTTGTGGGCTCTCATTATAAAACAATATGTTTTTTTTTTAATCTTTTCATACCAAACATTCTAATTTTTTTCACATTAATTCATTTTTGCTACAAGAAAAGAAGAAGAAGAAAAGCCCCAAGGCTCAATTTTTTGTTTTTTGTTTTTCACATTAATTCATACTGCACACTTCCCATTTTCCTTCTTGAACCATATTCATATCTAGATATTCTTTGAGATATACCTTATATCAACGCATATTCTTTTGTTTGATTTGCTGCAGATTGGAACGCCAGGGATGGATGGAATAGAGGAAATAAGTAAAAGAAATAAGCATACTACAATTGCCACGGTCCAGTGGGTCCATGGAGGGAGAGGGAGAGGGAGAGGGAGAGAGAGAGAGAGAGAGAGAGAGTTGTGAAGCAGAATTTATGAGAATGTAAAAAAAGTGAAAGAACTGAAGCTCATCCATCCCAAATCGATAAGGAAGCAAAAGATCCCACCTTCAGTTATCTATAAAACGGCATGCCCCTCACAAGAAGAATAATATTAAAACTAAAATTGAGGCTCATGTGGAGCATTGCTTGTGAGGGGGTCCCACCTTCACGATTCACAATGCTTGTTAAGCCTTTTGGCTTACTTAGTTGGAGCTTGCCTAAGCTAGTAGCTTGGGCAAGTTAGCTTTTTGAGCTGTGGCTTAAAATTTAAAATTTATATAAGAAAAATAAAAGTTTGAGTTTATCGAGCCAGCTCGGTTCGCTAAATATGCAAGCTCAGTAGTGAGCCGAGCTCGAGCAAGGATAACTCTTTGGCGAGCCAGCTTTTTGAGCTGTGGCTTAAAATTTAAATTTTATAGAAGAAAAATAAAAGTTTGAGTTTATCGAGCCAGCTCAAGTCGCTGAATATGCAAGCTAGCGAGCCGAGCTCGAGCAAGGATAACTCTTTGGCGAGCCGAGCTCGGACACAATTGTTAGGCTCGTGTCTGAGCTCGGCTCGAGCTCGAGCTCGACTAAAACTTAAATGAGCCGAGCTGGGATAGGCAAAGCTCACCCAAGCTCGGCTCGTTTACACTCCTACTTGTCGCCATGTTTGGGCTCAGATTATTTTTTAATAGGTAAGGCCTAACGCATAAAATATTTAAATGAAATGAGAGGTAAAGGATGAAAACAAAGTTTATACCATGAATGAGATTGGTAAATCTTTACCTACAAGAAGAATCTGAACAATGTGGGCTGCTTCAAGTTATCAAATCGAGCAATATTTCATTGTATTTGGATTTCAATATGCCAAGCTGGGTAAACTTTGGTCGGACTAGGCTTGTCATTTATTTCTCAACCCCGGTAAAGGATAAAAGACATATGATTGTGCTTGGAATAAAAGGCTAATATAATGGCTTTAAAAGCTCCACAAATTTCTACAAGAGCCCGATAATAATGCTTCTGTGACCATGTAGTGAAGAACAACCGAAATATATTTGATTTAAAATATATATATATCACCAAAAATCACAAGAACAATCCAATCCATACGACCCAAAATCATACACAAACCGATAAGGCTTTTTTCAAGAAAAATCATACATCCCTAGCCCTAGGATGCTTCGACCACGATCCAAGAAAAGGTCCACCTAATTAATTAAACACACCAATTCGTTCTCAAAGATGAAAATAAATTGGTGATACGGCAAATTGTTGACCTTCATATTCAATTTTTTCTAGGTGGCTTTTAGATGTAGTGTCGCGTAGTGGATTCTTAATAGCAAACAATAATAGAATCTCAACTCCTTTCTAATCAAAATTTTATTAAGGAATTGAGGCAAAAGGGATTGAAAACCAATCATTGAGGTTTAATATTAATTAACTCATCAAAATACATAAACCAACCGCTAAAGCCATCTTATTATAAGGCTATATATAAAGCCCAAGTTCGAAGACCTAAAAAATAATATTTAAAAAAAAAAAAAAAAAAAGGAATTAAAATACTTTGTAGTAAAAATAATACAAAACAACAATTTTCTCTTAATAAACGTTAGAATTACGAAATTTTAATAAATTCTACTAACTCAATTTATAGAAAATTTATGTCCTCGTCGAGCTTAAATAATACCTAAATCCCAATTACATCAAAGTGCCAGTATATCCCTTCATCTTGATCAATTACATACCTCAAGCATTATAGTTTCCCTCCTTTCTTAATGATATGGTCACATCTTCGTCACTCAGCAGCATTTATATTAGGGTACTAGTTGAGAACATTTGCAATAGAATAGACAAATCCTTCATAATAGTCAGATTTTACTATTATTAGCATTTTTTCCTCTCCACCAAAATAGATGTTTTGTAGTTTTTTTTTCTAGTATGAATAGTAAGGCTGATTAGCATATTTACTATTCACACTATAAACTTTGTTTATTATTACTTTTCCCGCCCTTTCTTTCTTTTACTAACTCTCTCCTCCTCTTTTTTTCACTCTCTCCCACACAAAATAATATTTAAAACATAAAGAATAAAATAGATAATCTGTTGGAATGTGTACGAAAAAAAAAATAGTAGCTAAATTAAAAATTTGTACTTTTTCAATAGTTATTTTGCCTACTTATGCTGAAAATGCTAAAGAATAACTAAATCCCTAGTAATAGCCAAATCTAATTATTATGGGTGCTTTTTCGTCTCCAATACTAACTTAACTTTTTTTTAATCTAGTGTAAATCGTAAATAGGCTGATTAGCTTATTTACTATTTGCACTATAAACTTTGTTTATTATTTTTTCTCTCACTTTCTTTCTTTTATTCTCTCTCTCCTCCTCTTTCTTTCACTATATCTCATACAAAATAATATTTAAAGAAAATAAAGAGTAAAACAGAGAATATGTTAGAGTATGTATGAAAAAATGAGTAGGTAAAGTAAAAATTTGTACTTTTCAGTAAGTATTTTGCCTATACTTCTACAGGAGATGCTCATATACATCCTTAATTATTGATAATTGATAAGGGACTCTTAATTGTGTCCTATCAAGATCTCCCTATTCAAACTTCCATATAATTATTGGAGAAAGTTTACATATCGCCCTCAATCTACCACTCAATTGACAATGTTCCATTAAACTTTTAATTGAAATATATATTCACTTAAACTACCAAAAAATTGACAATATCGCTCTAAGGCCAGTAAAAAGACAAAAATAATCCTGAATTTTTTTTTTGATAAGACAAAAATCATCTAATAAATTTGAAAAAAAATAAAGAACAAAATAAAAAAATTCTTTAAGAAAAAATGAAAAAATGAAAAAATGTCTAAATTTCCACATAATGTATATATATATATATATATATATATATATATATATATTGTTTTACTAATGATATTTTCATTATGGAGAACATTGTCAATTGATTTATAGTTTGACTCATTTGAGGTTTCCCTTAAAAATATAAAACCTCAAAATTAAAAAATTAAAAAAAAAATTGGTGGTTAGTCCCATCATGTGTTTTGGAGAGGGTGGAGTCGACCCAAATGCGCTAGGGGTTTAGAAGTGGATAATCCACTTTTTGGGGTAATTAAGCCACTTTCAAACATGATTGAGTCCATGTGATTCGAGGGTGGCTGAGACACCTCTCATTGCAATACCCCCCAACTAGAGGGTGGCTGATCCATCCCATAGAAGGCTTGTACTTTCTTTTTTTGGAAGTCTCAAGTTTTTTTGGGTTGGTTCGTAGATTTTATTTTATTTACTTGAATGAAATTTTCGTTATTTCAAATAAAAATGAGTGCATGCATGTCAAATGTGATTTTTCCTGTCATATTTAATGCGCTAGGCTAATGTAATGGTCTTTCGGGTAGAATTGGTAGTTGAAGAGGTAATGTGTCATGGTAATTGGTAGTTGATCGAAGAGGTTATGTGACGTGGTCTTGCGACTCTTGCAGCACAACATAACCTCAAGAGCTTGTTTAGAATTGTTAAAAGAGTTAAAAAGTACTTGTAGTATCAAGCAAAAAGTTTGGTTATTTGATTAAAAAAAAAAATTAAAAAAATATTTAATTGAGGTTTTGCTCTAAAAATGACAAAACGCATTTTTTGAGAAAAAAAAATTAAAAATAAAGTTATTTTCTATAAAATTCTTTTAAACTTTAAAAACTTTTTTTCTCAACCCAATTATAAACAGACTCTAAGAAAATAAAAGAAACAATAAAGATGAAGATTTTTTTTAGGGTTTATTTTGGATTTCTTACTCCACCAAAGCTTAAATTTCTTTCAATTTGGCCTTAAGTGATAATGTGCTGATCACGTGATCACATTTCCATCAGAGAAGACGGCAGTGACTAATGAATATGTCAAATTAAAAAAAAAAAAAAAAAAAAAAGTTTAAACGTTGGTAGGGTGTATTGCAAAAATTGAAATATTGGAGGTCAAATTGGAAATTGACTCAAACTTTAGAGAGAGTATAGTGTACTTTTCCCAAGAAAATATTAAAAATAAAATAAAATACCCTTTCTTTGAGTTGAACCACATAAACCCGACCCGTAGTTAAAACATTCATCGATTGTAGCTTTCATAAAATTTATCCCCATAGAAGCCTTAGATGGGAAGCTTGCCGGCAGCTTCTTTTAATTAATTGTAAACTCTAATTAATTAATAGATTTATTAATTGCAAGTTGCGTAATGCATGCGCACTCCCTTCCAATCAACACATAATCTATTTTTTATTTACGAAGGTAATTGCCCTTTTCCTCATCAATTACAATCCATTATCACTTTGCCTTCATGAACTGACAACCTTACTACCCGACCCTATTAAACTACCATTTTGTACCTAAAACCACCCTTCTATCAGTTAAAGGCGTTAACTCAGACGGTCAACCTGTCACGTGCTCCCCACATGCGATCTTAAAATGACAATGCATTGTAGTTGATGGGACAAAGTGACAATGCGTTGTAGTTGAAGGGGAGAAAAGATGGGATAAAAAATTTCAAGATGGCAAGTGGGGCGCATGTGGCAGGTTGACCGTATGAGTTAATGCCTTTGAGTGACGGAATTGGGATTTTGGACACAAAATGGTAGTTTGATAGGATCGGACAGTTGAGTTGTCAGTTCATGGGGCAAAGTGACAATGCGTTGTATAGTTGATAGGGGAAAAGGTAATTACCCCTTATTTTTATT
>NC_081544.1:6480354-6492918 GCF_901000735.1 Corylus avellana | reverse complement strand
GTCACTTTATTTAAAATTTTTAAATAATGTAGTGATATATACACAATTTTAGTAGACGTTATTGGGCAGCAATAAAATATATATATATTTGAGCCATTCTGTTATTGCGATCGATCGCACCCAATAGAATGTTGAAGTCCAATATTCTGTTACTGCGATCGATCGCACCCAAGGTGCGATCGATCGCAGAAACAGAGTCACCACTCACATCCTTGGCCGAATGCAATCGATCGCACCATGTGTGCGATCAATCGTACTCTTATTTTTTTTTTTAATTTATCTACCTATTCTTTAGGGTCGACTCTTGTCAACCCTAATACCTAAGCATTAGGGTCAACTCTTAGAGTCGACCCTAATAATGCATCTTTAGCGTCCACTTTTAGTGGACGCTATTGGTAATAAATTTTAATTTTTAATTTTTTTTTTCATATATCGACCTACTCTTTAGCGTCGACAAAAGTCGACCCTAATAATGCATCTTTAGCGTCCACTTTTAGTGGACGCTATTGGTAATAAATTTTAATTTTTAATTTTTTTTTTCATATATCGACCTACTCTTTAGGGTCGACAAAAGTCGACCATAATACTTAAGCATTAGGGTCGACTTTTAAAGTCGACCCTAATAATGCATCTTTAGCGTCCACTTTTAGTGGACGCTATTGGTAATCAATTTTAATTTTTAATTTCTTTTTAATATATCGACCTACTCTTTAGGGTCGACAAAAGTCGACCTAATACTTAAGCATTAGGGTCGACTTTTAAAGTCGACCCTAATGATGAATCTTTAGCGTCCACTTTTAGTGGACGCTATTGGCCATCAATTGTAATTTTTAATTTTTTTTTTTCATTTATCGACTTAATCTTTAGGGTCGACAAAAGTCGACCCTAATACTTAATCATTAGGGTCGACTTTAAAAGTCGACCCTATTGATCTTTTATTTGATTTTTTTTTATTTTTTTATTTTTTATTTATTTTTTCCATCTTTTTGCGTATTGGTGTACTATAAGCATCGACTATTGTCGACGCTAAAAGTTTTTTTGGCCCCAAAAACGTTTCCCGCCCCTTTAATAATTCCCGCGTGTATATTAGGGTCGACTTATTAGCGTCCATTGAAAAGTGGACGCTAATAGTCAAGCTTTCGACCCATTATTAGCGTCGACTTTTATGTGGACGCTAATACGTGACTATTAGGGGCGACTTTCGAAAGTCGCCCCTAATAGTTGAGTATTAGGGGCGACTACTAAGTCGCCCCTAATAAGTCGCCCCTAATGAATCAGTTTCTTGTAATGTGAGCAGCAAATGGAGCGATTGATGATTGTTGGGCTTTGGTGCGCTCACCCTGATCGCAATCTTAGGCCTTCGATAAGGCAAACAATTCATGTTCTCAATTTTGAGGCTCCATTGCCTGTTCTTCCATCAAATATACCAGGGCCACCACATTTTTCTGCTACAATGAATAGACATGCGAAGTCACTTTCGATGCCCCATGTTGCTACTCAGCATGAAGGAGGACATAATCAATATACAAGCAATAGTTACACCAATTCCTCTGTATCTACCTCATCCTTTACGGCTTCTCCATCCGCATCGCTTTTGCATACGAGTTAAATTAGTCAGAAGTACACTTAATTTGGGATTCTTATTAATTAATTAGGTGTTCAAGTTTTCTTCTACATTCTTTTTCGTTCTTCATGTTTCATTTTAGATCTTTTGTATACCCAAAGCTCAAAATGGTTAATAGTGTACTTTGTTTACGGTTGAGTGTACATGGTTTACATGTGTTTTTGCTTCTACCTTAAATATGACTTTTTGTACAAACCATTCATGTGTATAAACAATCTAATAGTCCCAATTGCAACCGTAATGGATTGAACATCATTATAGTATAAATTTTATAGAAAGATACAATTAAACTATACAATAGTTAGTAAGACCATTTTTAAATCATCACTTGTCGTTAGGGGTGTTAAGAGAGCAAGCCGCTCGTGAGCGAGCTCGGACTCGACTCGAATATTAAATAAACCGTTTCGTGAACACGAATCTTAACTCAAATATTAAACGAAGCAAGCTCGGTTCGACTCGGCTAAGCTTGTGAGCAACTCGTGAGCAAGCTTGTATAAGGTTCGCATCGTTTATTAGGCTGGGCTCGTATATTTTGTTAATAAGTAACAAATACCTTTGTTTTTTGTTATTTATGCATATGTGTGTGTATCTATATATATATATATATATATATATATATAGAGTAAATAATAAGAAATATTTGATATTATTATTAATTATTTTATCATATGGTACAAGTTATTGTGTCATTTAATAAAAATATTATCATTAGATAGTTTATACTTGACTCGTGTTAAGCATTAACATTTTAATATATTAACTAAATAAATAAATAATATTATATGTAATATGATGGTAGACTATTAGTGTGTGTGACATAAAGGCGTTTGACATTGTCATTTAAAAAACATTAGAAGAAAAAAAAAAAGGCGATTGAGCCTTGTGTGTATCTATATTAATTATAACTTAAGTAACAAATAACAATGGTCTTACTTAAATACAATAACCTTTAAATCATTTGAATAATTCATATGCTTAATCATAATATCAATATGGTATATTGGTATGGTCACATTGTCTAAGTATTATCATGTGAATCTAAGAGTTTTGATCATATAACTTGAAGTATCACCGTTAGATCATTAGGAGTTTTTGCTCATATGATTTGAAGTATCATCATTAAATTAGTAAGAGTTTGAGAATTACCATTAGATGATAGTTTAATATGATATGATTTAATGAGATAATACGATCATATTCATATAAACCAAGATAATGGGTAATAATTGAAGTATCACCATTAGATCATTAGGAGTTTGAGTATTACCCTTAGATAACAATTTAATTTAATATGATCTAACCAAATCATATGATCATATTCATATAAATAATGATAATGATCCAAAAAATAATTACTATGTTTATTGTTGTTCTTCATAATTTCAAGTAACTACAATTATATATTCTATACAATTGTTTTTGAAGGGAAACAAGAAAGACGCAAAAGATACTTTTAGAATTATTCCTAGTTTATATAAGATGAATGACAAATTTTTCTAAGCTCTAATTTGTCAAATAACACGAGGAAAAAAAAAAAAAAAAGACTTTGTGGTCTCCGTTTGGAAAAAAAACTTGTGGGCTCTCATTATAAAACAATATGTTTTTTTTTTAATCTTTTCATACCAAACATTCTAATTTTTTTCACATTAATTCATTTTTGCTACAAGAAAAGAAGAAGAAGAAAAGCCCCAAGGCTCAATTTTTTGTTTTTTGTTTTTCACATTAATTCATACTGCACACTTCCCATTTTCCTTCTTGAACCATATTCATATCTAGATATTCTTTGAGATATACCTTATATCAACGCATATTCTTTTGTTTGATTTGCTGCAGATTGGAACGCCAGGGATGGATGGAATAGAGGAAATAAGTAAAAGAAATAAGCATACTACAATTGCCACGGTCCAGTGGGTCCATGGAGGGAGAGGGAGAGGGAGAGGGAGAGAGAGAGAGAGAGAGAGAGAGTTGTGAAGCAGAATTTATGAGAATGTAAAAAAAGTGAAAGAACTGAAGCTCATCCATCCCAAATCGATAAGGAAGCAAAAGATCCCACCTTCAGTTATCTATAAAACGGCATGCCCCTCACAAGAAGAATAATATTAAAACTAAAATTGAGGCTCATGTGGAGCATTGCTTGTGAGGGGGTCCCACCTTCACGATTCACAATGCTTGTTAAGCCTTTTGGCTTACTTAGTTGGAGCTTGCCTAAGCTAGTAGCTTGGGCAAGTTAGCTTTTTGAGCTGTGGCTTAAAATTTAAAATTTATATAAGAAAAATAAAAGTTTGAGTTTATCGAGCCAGCTCGGTTCGCTAAATATGCAAGCTCAGTAGTGAGCCGAGCTCGAGCAAGGATAACTCTTTGGCGAGCCAGCTTTTTGAGCTGTGGCTTAAAATTTAAATTTTATAGAAGAAAAATAAAAGTTTGAGTTTATCGAGCCAGCTCAAGTCGCTGAATATGCAAGCTAGCGAGCCGAGCTCGAGCAAGGATAACTCTTTGGCGAGCCGAGCTCGAACACAATTGTTAGGCTCGTGTCTGAGCTCGGCTCGAGCTCGAGCTCGACTAAAACTTAAATGAGCCGAGCTGGGACAGGCAAAGCTCACCCAAGCTCGGCTCGTTTACACTCCTACTTGTCACCATGTTTGGGCTCAGATTCTTTTTTAATAGGTAAGGCCTAACGCATAAAATATTTAAATGAAATGAGAGGTAAAGGATGAAAACAAAGTTTATACCATGAATGAGATTGGTAAATCTTTACCTACAAGAAGAATCTGAACAATGTGGGCTGCTTCAAGTTATCAAATCGAGCAATATTTCATTGTATTTGGATTTCAATATGCCAAGCTGGGTAAACTTTGGTCGGACTAGGCTTGTCATTTATTTCTCAACCCCGGTAAAGGATAAAAGACATATGATTGTGCTTGGAATAAAAGGCTAATATAATGGCTTTAAAAGCTCCACAAATTTCTACAAGAGCCCGATAATAATGCTTCTGTGACCATGTAGTGAAGAACAACCGAAATATATTTGATTTAAAATATATATATATCACCAAAAATCACAAGAACAATCCAATCCATACAACCCAAAATCATACACAAACCGATAAGGCTTTTTTCAAGAAAAATCATACATCCCTAGCCCTAGGATGCTTCGACCACGATCCAAGAAAAGGTCCACCTAATTAATTAAACACACCAATTCGTTCTCAAAGATGAAAATAAATTGGTGATACGGCAAATTGTTGACCTTCATATTCAATTTTTTCTAGGTGGCTTTTAGATGTAGTGTCGCGTAGTGGATTCTTAATAGCAAACAATAATAGAATCTCAACTCCTTTCTAATCAAAATTTTATTAAGGAATTGAGGCAAAAGGGATTGAAAACCAATCATTGAGGTTTGATATTAATTAACTCATCAAAATACATAAACCAACCGCTAAAGCCATCTTATTATAAGGCTATATATAAAGCCCAAGTTCGAAGACCTAAAAAATAATATTAAAAAAAAAAGAAAAAGAAAAAGATAATTATTGGTGCTATGGAAGAAGAAGGATTAGCATCACATCGTCGTGCCACCCAACGGCGTAAGTACATCTAGCATGATCATTTACAAGGAACCAAAAGGTTTTATCTCGACTATGTTGTTGAAACACCAATATATCTTCCCAAAGTATTTTAGTGGAGGTTTTGGTGGAAGGTCACGAGCTATACTTCGTCCAAGTAAGAAATAATTGTTGAGGATTGTGCCATAAATCTCAATGATTTTATATCTATGTTGACATACAATGTTTGTAATGAATATGTGTTATATTCATTGATTAAATTATTTGAGCATATGACATATAAATATCTTTTCATGATTATTACAAAGTTCATCATTTATATTGTGTATGTAAGATATTCTAGGATTACATTAAATATGGCTATGGGTGTGAGTAACGAAGTTATCACACAAGGTCTTAGTCCATAATCCTTATAGTCTTAACATAAAAAAGTTTGCAGTCAGTAATGGAACTGGGCATTCCACTTGAGAAAAACTGTTACATATCCAATCGCAGTGGTCTACCTTAATCCAGCAAAGCGGGAGACTTCGAATAGATGTGTAGGTGCTAGACACTGAAGGGACCAATGGGTTGTCTTTCCACAAAGATACTGTCTATAAGGAAAGACAATAACTCCTAAAGACTACGTACTTATGACTTTAATTCTAAATCGTGGACTGAGATGTGAAATGAAGATTGCTTTGATATACCAAGGGGTGAGATCAAATCTACGGTCAATGATTCTAGTGTGTTGGGCAATGACATATAGCATTAATGTGGGAAAGCTTTTCTCATAAGGGAATCCAATTTCTTTGTCGGAGAACAAAGAGACAAGAAATTTCTTCTTGAGATAGATTTTATAGATATTATTCTCAATTCTCTGGCAAAAGCATTTGGGTTGACATACTAAAATAATATACATGTGATAAAATTTTTCAAGTATGAGAATAACTTAAAATCAATTACTCAAAGAGAAAGATATAGAGAATTAAGTGGCGATATCATTAGCCTTAATCATGCTACGTAAGATTTCATGCACTAATCATAAGTCAATATTAAGTAAGTCAAATGGATTAATTGTTTTAATCAAAAATATTTATTAGAGTACAGTCACAACTATTTAGTGAAATTAATTGTGATTAAAATAGTATTGTGTGATGAATGTCAGGGAAAACATGATCACGAACATATTTAAACTAATTAGTTTTCTCTTTAGGTCCCTCACCAAGCTAAAGTAATTTAACTAAAGATAAGTTTTCTTATTTATTGAGCCGTTTGTTTCATTTATCTAAAATGTGGGTTAGAGAAATATAGTGCAAATATGCATATATGGGAGATTGGGGCTTGGGGCTTGGGATCAAACCTAGGAGCCCAAGGAGATTAGCAACGCCTAAAGGCCAGGGAAAATTCCCTGGTCCTATGCGTTGTTGGTGCTTGAGAAGTTTGAGCTGGGATAAAACCGGCTCAAACTGCAGAGGAGGCACATGAGGCCAAGGAAAAATCCTGGGCCCATGCATTGGCTTGTAAGAAGTGGACGGCTAGGGTTTCCTAGTTAAGCTAGGATTAGCTTTTTTCATCTCTTCTCCCACATGATTAAATATCCACTTCTGCTAGCATACAAAGCGTATAAATAGAGAAGATCATAAGCTCTCAATTCACTAATTAAGGTCCCTTCAAATTAATTATTCAAAAACTCTGAGAACTAATAATCCTTGAATTAAGGCTCCGTTTGTTTCGACGTAAAATGTTTTCTCTCCAAAAATATTTTCAACAGAAAATATTTCCCTAGAAAATGATTTCTTGAAAAACATTTTACGGTGTTTGGCACGTACTAAAAAATCAATATATATATATAGAAGTATCCTAACCGAGTCCCGCAAGACCCCCACTACGACTTGGCCGGGACCCGACTTGGACATTTTTGTAATTTAGAGTTTAATATGATGTTTCGTATATGCCAAATCCCGAAAAATGTTTTCAGACCCTCCTGATTTTCCGTACATGCCAAATACCGAAAAATGTTTTCTAAGAGCACTAGCAGCAGCTTCTCTTTGATTTTTCTTACGTTTAGGGTACAAAACTACTTTTTGCTTCCGTATGAAAATACATTTCACAATAGCTTCCCTTACCTTTTCTTATACCATTAAAATATTATTTCTTTACAAAATACAAGTTCCTTACCTAACTTCACTTTTTTCACAAAATCCCAACACAATCCCCAATTAAAGACAAAAAGATTAAAGACGAGAGAGAAAAGATAAATGTATATATTAAAATAATGTATAGGGAACCATTTTTGGTTCCGTACACTTTGAGAAACGTTGTAGCAACCCTTGAGGATTGGTTAAATGTAGGGAATCTAATGTGAGTAAGTTTTTGTGGTTTTTTTTTTGAAATTTTCCCTAAATAAAAGGAAGGGAATGGCATATAGGGCATCTGCAGCTAGTATTCTAAAAAATCATTTTCCTGGAAAATGTTTTTCGCTAAAAATATTTTTTGATTTCGGGTCCCGCCGAGGTCCCGATCAAGTCCAAGCAAGGTCCTGGACAGGTCTCGGGCGAGTCCTGGCGGGGTCCTAGGCAAGTCCCGGCAAGGCCCGGTAGAGTCCTAGGCGGGTCCTCGTCAAGTCCAGGCAGGGTACCGGTCAAGTCACGTGCGAGTCTAGGGCAGGTCCCAACGGGGTCCTAGGCAAGTCTCGGGCAGGTCCAATCGAGTCTCGGGTGGGTCCCGGGCGAGTTTTGAGCAGGTCCTGGGCGAGTTCCGGCGAGGTCCTGGGCAAGTCCGATTGGGTCTCAATCAAATCCTGGGTGGGTCTTGGTAGGATTCATCGATTTTAGAATAAGATGCTTAAACTCGAAAAATGGTTTACAGTTTTCAAAAATGTAAACAATTTTCCAAAAATTAAAGAAAAATTTTTGATCAAAGGAAAAATATTTTCCGTTGACTATTATTTTAAGTAGCACCAAACACCCTAAAATATGGAAAACATTTTCCGAAAATTATTTTACGGCGAAATAAACGGAGCATAATTTTTTTTTTTATTAAAAAAAAAAGTTTAAGATTTGGAAAGCCAAGTGTAAGATTCGCACTCTCTTAGTTATTGTCAGTCATTGGTGAAAAGATTTAGAGGTCTCGTTATTCCTGAGATCAGTTCTGTTCTTGGAGGAAGAAGAATTAGAATATTTTTTTTACCAAAGCTAGGAATGGTGGTTGTTCTTCATGTAAGTGTTATTTATTTTGCAAGTTTAATTTTTAAATAGCAATTGTTGTTTACATGTTCTTCTTAAAGTGGATCTTGGGTTGGGAATTTATTTTTTGCATTGCAAAAACTTTTGCAATCCTATTTCCAACAATAATGTTGGAACATTTTGTTTATGCTTGCATATCGAGTAATTGGGTGATTTTGTGGATGAATATCTAAGGATTGTAGAAACCACAAAAATGAAGTGTCTAAAACTATTTGTTAAAGGGTGGTTTCTATTTTCTCCGATGAGCACTTGAAGACACCAATTAACAAACCACGAAATTGGGAGATTGCTTCAATGGATGTTGGTGTGCATTGATTGTATGTATTAAAGATGGATGAACCGCTGAACGGCATGGAAACTTATGTATTTTGGTCATAAGTGTCAACCAACTATTATTTTGGAAACAATTGCATTATATGATTGTTGGATATGACACGTATTGTTTGGGTTACGTGGGTCTCATAACGACATTAATATGCTGGAAAAATCATGTAAGAGTTATTTTCAATTATATGAACATAATTAACTTATGTTATGAATAACATAGTGAATACACACATTTTAAATCAATCATTTCTAAAAATATTAGGGCTTATGACATATGTTCCATAGAAATCATGTATGTCAAAAATGCACAATTTATATGCTTGAAAATATTCATGATCAACTAATAAGTTGTTTTGGCATTCTTATAGGAGATTATTTACCCAGTACGCTAATATCCAAGTTTGGACAGTCTGAAAAGTCAAGCTCCTTGTTTTGCACATTTCATACTCTATTTTTAGTCAATCTTCTAAACCACAAACCCTAGTTTCACTTGAAAACCTTAATCCCATTTTCTGGTCTTATGAATTGATCACTACAAGGGATTGATCTATTGGTTATCGGCAACGATCGACCAAGAACACTAATCGATGAGTGACTACACATAATCCATTTTGGTTCATTTTCTAGTCCAAGTTTATAAGTTTAACAAAATCCACTTGTTCCTAGTGTACGTGTCCTAAGGTCCTAAAGGCACTTTAAAAATCCTCGCTTTAACACAAAACCCATAAAACCATCACCTTTTCTACCCATTTATGTGCTTAAGAAACATTAACCCACAAAATATGTTTTGTGTGTCGGGTATAACATTGTTCTAGACCTAATCACAAATTATCTAGTCATGAAATTTCGTATGGTACAAAAAGCACCACATTTCTCCATAAAATACTCATTTCCTAATTTGATCTACATTTTTAATATGCTAGACAACATTTAATCGAAATGTAAACTCAACAAACATGAAAAAAGAGGCTAGGGCTTCAGATTATATCTCTTGATGGTGTGGATTCTTCATTATTTTTGCATGCTAGTTTGACACCGATCGATCATTGTTTGGACCAATCAATCGGTGACTATGCATAAGGCATCAATTGATTACAACCCACCATCACCCTTCGGGTAGTGATCAATCAGTCTACCCTTCTTTTTTTTTAAAAAAATAATAATAATTTTGGCTATTTACTAATACATTTTATTATTAAAATCATCTTTGTCTATTTTAGAGTTTTCAGTTGTTTATTGCATCCCATTTTTATGGCACTAGTTTTCTTTAATTAAGAATATTCTTGAATTACAAATTTTTCCATAAACTCGTATTTTCCTTTGATTATTAAAGTCGTGTGTGAATTAGAAAAAAAAAAAAAAAGAAGTCGTGTGTGTTTAATTATTAGGTGTTTTTTTTAGGGTATTCTAAATCATTTTTGATTTGTTTTATTAATTCTGAATCTTTTTTAGTCCAGATAAATTCTAGTTCCATTATTGATTTAGCCCTCAAACAAGAGGCTAAAGAAACTTTAAATGAATTAATTTTTGAAAAGCTAAGTATGATTTAATTAACCTAAGATGTAAGACTTATATTTATGATTAGGTTATCTTGAGACTTAATCTTTGGTGACTTATTATACGCTCTCATTTATAATGGTAAGGGTGACGTACTTGTTGGTTGTTTGGTTATATATATATATAGATAAAAATTTCCTCCAAACCAGTCTGAAGGAAATATTATCTAACTCATTTAAAATAGTATAAGTGTCTATAAACATTTAAAAGACATATTAAATTCTTAACTCATTAATAACAATTTACTAACTTAGATTAAACTTAATGTGCATTTTAAATGTTTATAGATACTTGGCACTAGTTTAAATGGGTTGGAGGATATTTCTACCAAAGAGAAATAATATCATCACATTGATTAATTACCAATTAATTTAAACTTGAGGTCATTGTGAGGCCATTAAAAGTTCATGGCGGCCACCATTGCACCAACCGAAGTTCCTGGCAACTACCACAAAGTCTACGGACATATCTAGTAGCCATCATATGAGGTCACCAGAAGTTCATGACAACCACAATAGAGTTGACAAAAGTTTCTAGGGGTCACCAAACATGCATTATAATTATTTTTTAAGAACTGTTTTTTGTTTTTTGTTTTTTTTTTTTGTTTTTAAATGCCTTTTGTGTTTTAAGAAAAAAAGTTTATAATTTGTTTTAAAAAGTGTGTTAATAGTGGGAGTTCCAGTCCCCAAGAGATAGCTCAATCGGTTAGGACCACATTTAAATGAAACGGAGGTCACTAGTTCAAATTTTCCTCCTCTTGTGCGCACATGTAAAAAAAAAAAAAAAAAAAAAAAATTAGTAGGAGCCCGTTTAGTGCATCAATTTGAATTTAATATATCGGATGAGGTGTCATATGTACGAACCGAGCCTGTGATTGGCCAAACCCACGTGATCAAGATTCTACATATTAAAGGAGATAATGGTGTTTCCTTAAATACCAGTAGAAACCTAGGATGACCAAAACGTTAGCACTGGGATAACATTAAAAAATAGCACGATGTCCCAGTAGAAACCTAGGAAATTGGGTGGCAAAATGGGTACCCATACACGACCCGATTATGACCCGCGGGTACCCGTTACACGATTAGCCTATACCCAGATACGACCCGTTTAGCTAAACGGGTAATCGGGTTTGACACGATTATGATACGAAAATAATCGGGTAACCCGACACGACCCGTTTTACCCGTTTAAAATAACCGGGTATAAACGGGTAGACACGACCCGACACGACCCGATTACCCTAAATTATAAATTTTTTTTTTAAAAGAAATTAAAATTCAAAATTGTAATAATAATACTAATACATCAATATAGTCAATGCAAAAAATTGAGTTCTAAGAGATTAAAGGCTTTAATAAAGGATAAGAAAAAAAAAAAAAATTGGAAAGTGACCGACGACCGTAATTGACAAATTGTACTCCAAAATAAATTACTAAACTCATAATTTCACCTAAACTTAAAAGTTAAAAGTTAAAACAAGTAAGTTCATTTATTAAAATAGTCCACTTATAATTTAGTCCCACATGTAACAAAAGTGTTAAAAAATTAATTTGAACAAAGATACAAATTTTCAGACATTTTTTTTAGCATCCAACCCTGGGCCAAGACTCAATATTTTTGAATTCCATGAGAGCCATAGAAGACCAAGACTCTTATTTAATTGTGCAAATACATTTATCAAAATGTGTAATATAATAGAATAGTTATAATTTAAGTGATTTTCATTTTAGCAACGACAAGGTTAAGTACAGTAAAGTTTTTCTAAAGATCACAAATTTGCTATCCGAAACAAACAATGGCATCAATGCTTAGGGAGTTCTTCATTAGTAGACATTAGAATTTCATCTGTAGTGTTTTACATGCATGGGCCAGCAATTAATTGAGTTTTTTTTTTTTTTTTTGAAGCAAAATTAATTAATTGAGTTAATTAGCACCAATAATTCCATATCATTAATTTTTGTATATATAGTCCAGTACTGATCATCCATGCCTATCCTCTCTTATCATCATCACTAGACCACCTTTTCCAGCTCTAATAGACTAATACAATACAATGGGAGAGTGAGAGACCGAGTGAGAGGGAGTCAGGGTGAGGGTTAGACTGATTTTTTGTTCAAAAAAAAAAAAATCTCGTGAGTGAGTGAGCTGTGAGTCGTCTGACTGAGGACAGTCCTCACGCGAAAAAAATCAAAAAAAAAAAACCGGGTCTGCAGGTCCAGGAAAAAGAAAAGAAAAAACAAACCGGGTCTGGCGGGTCGACCCGC
>NC_081544.1:6472868-6480309 GCF_901000735.1 Corylus avellana | reverse complement strand
GTCTTAATCGGGTAGACCCGATTACGACCCGAACCCGATTAGCCCAAACCCAATACCTATTTTTTCTTGTCGTGTTCGTGTCGGGTTCGCGGGTCGTGTCAAAATTGCCGGCCCTACCTAGGATTACCGAAACCAAAGCACAAGGGATAACATAAAAAATAGCACGCTGCACGCCTTCCTTCCCTCAATTTTTTTTTTTTTTTCTTTGAATCAATAAATAACTCTTCTTATTATCAATAGTGGAAAAACAAGAGCTGTAAAGCTCTATACAAATAGAGCAGATTGCTCTAGTGTAACAACATTCAAAATGGAGTTGGGTATATCTTCTAGCCAAATTCTCTCTCCTACATCTCGGATTGCTGCCTTAGCTAGCCTGTGAGCAGCTTCATTCGCTCCTCTTTTGACATGTCGAACTTCCCACGTTCTGAAGGTCTTCCTTACTTCCTGAATATCACCCATTATATGTCTGTATTTGCTCCATGAAGGGCCCATGTTGGTGATGGCATCAATCACTTGCTTGGAATCCCCTTCTAATATGATGTCAAAGAAGCCACTGTCCCTACTAAACTCCACTGCTGCTAAGGCCCCCATTGCTTCGCCCACAACTGGTTTCGGAAGAGAGTGTAGCGTTTTGCTTAAAGCTGCTAAAACCCATCCTCTGTCATCTCTAATAATTACTCCAATACCCAGCTTGTTCTGTTTTGAATCTAGAGCAATGTCCCAATTGGTCTTGACTTTACCCCTCGACGGTGCCTTCCACTTCTCCTCCTCCGTTTGATTTTCGCTAGTAACGTTCATCCGCCCAGCCTCCTAGACCGATTGGAAGAGCTTCAGATGTTCCAGAGCCTTGCTAACAACAATGTTTGGGTGGGTAAAATCTTCGCCATGTACCATGGCATTCCGCCAAGTCCATATGCCCCTAGCAATCACTGCACATAACTCGGCATCCTCCTTGTTGCAGCGTTCCAGAATCATTTCAAATATGTCTTCAAAGTCTCTCTCCATGGATAAGCTTTTTTGGATTCTGACATTGCAGCATCCCCACACGTCCTGCGCTGCAGGGCATGACCATAATACATGGGCCGTGGACTCTGGTTCTCGTTTACAAAGATCACATAAGTCATTTTCCAGCACCCTTCTTCTGACCAGGTTAACTTTGGTTGGGAGGATGTTGTTGCATGCTCTCCATAGAAAGGATTTCGTGGGATTTGAGATCTTCATCTGCCAGATGGAATTCCAAAGAGTGCTACTTCGGGTACTGTTGGATCCTTCACCGTGGGTTCTTTTTTTCTTGTCCATCTCAAGATAGTAGGCACTCCGGACCGAGAACTCCCCCGTGTTGGTTACCCGCCAATATAGTTTATCACACTGATTATAGCGGCTAATGGGCAGCGAACAAATGATGTCTGCTTCTGTTTCGCAAAATAACTCCCTTATTACCCGAACGTTCCAGCTGTGTGATCCATGGTCAATTAACATGCTGACCTTTGCATCAGTGTTGAGTTCTTGACAATGAGATTGGATTTGGTAGGAAGAAGGTCTCGGTAACCACCTGTCCCCCAAAATGTTCATTGAATTACCATCCCCGATTCTCCACATCAACCCTTCTTCGAGTAGATCCATTGATGCCATAATACTTCTCCATGCCAACGAGGGTCTATTTCCCACTTTCGCCTTTAACAAAGTGTCATTAGGAAAATATTTCGCCTTTAGGATTGTAGCAACCAAGCTATCCGGGTTTTGGAGTATACCCCACCCTTGCTTAGAGAGGAGCGCTTTGTTGAAACATACAAGGTCCCTAAAACCCAATCCTCCTTGTGATTTTGGCCGCCCCAATTTCTCCCAACTCATCCAGTGAATTTTCTTCTCATTTTCCTTATGACCCCACCAAAATCTTTGCATAATAGAATTGATCTCCTTGCATAACGATTTCGGTAGCAAAAAAATGCTCATACTGTACGTGGGGATAGCTTGTACAACCGCTTTCAATAGAATTTCTTTTCCTGCTTGGGATAAAAACTTGGTCTTCCAATCATTAACTCTTCTACTTACACGTTCTTTAATTGACTGAAATTCCCTAATTCTGGATTTTCCAACCAACGCAAGGAGACCCAAGTATTTGTCATACCTTTGGGTAGCGGGGACTCCCGCTAATCGAGTAATCACTTCTTTGACCTCATTGTTAGTGTTCCTTCCCTCAAATTAAGAGCTTAGCGAAGTCAAGTGTGAATTAGTATATGATCAATTTTATTCTCTGAATTTATTATGGTTTCATATAACGGTGTATATAGACTTAATATTGATATATTTTTTTTATAAACTTAAATAATACAAAATCATGTAGATCATTAAATGTAGGAATGAAATGGTGGGTGGTTAATAACTGGTCGCTAACCGCACTAACCGATAACCGCTTTTGAAAGGGTTAGCAAAAACTACTAACCGCCTAGGCGGTTACGGTTTGCGATTTTAGACTTTTTCATAATCTTAACCTCTAACTGCCTATATATATATATATGAAATGATGTCGTTTTGGTGTTTAAAATTTTAAAAATATATGAAAATGTATAAAAATTTAGAAACAATGTCGTATGTACTATGATATTATCGTATTACTATAGAAACGACATCATTTTGGTTTTATTTTTAAAAAAAAACCTAGGATTACCAAAACCAAAACACAAGGGATAACATAAAAAATAGGACGCCTTCCTTCCCTCAAATTAAGAGCTTAATTATTCTCAGAATTTATAATGGTTTCATATAACGGTGTATATAGGCTTGATATATATATATATAAGGGAAAAAATATAAAATGGCCCCTCAAACTACCAGTTATTTTTAATTTAGCCCTTTAATGTTCAAAATATAATAAAGTAGTCCCTCAAACTACCAACTAGTTGCAATTTGGCCACTCTGTTAGTCATTTCCGTCAAAATGGATGGAAAATTCAAAACGACGTCATTTTGTTGAGATTAAGTTACTAAAATGTCCTTTTGAAAAAAAAAAAATCAATTAAAAAAAATCCCACAAAACGTTGTCGTATTGCTTTAAAAATCCCTTCCGGCGAAGAGGGAAGAGGGAAAGGAGCAGGGGATTCGCGAGCTCCCTTCAACCCACAACCCACGAGCTCCTTCCTTCCGACCGACAAGCCGGGCCACCAAAAGAGGTAAGCTTTTTTTCTCTATTCTTTTCGTTTGTTGATTTTAATTCCCTTTGGCAACTGATTTTCGATTTTAATTCCCTCTGGTAACTGACTTTTTGTTTGGTTATTGTTTGGCATTTGGATTTCTGGTTGTTGTTTTACATGTTTGTTTTTGGATGAGCAGTTCCGGCTAAGGGATTTTTTATTGGAATGCTGACAATGGGGTGCCCACCTTCCACATGTTTCCAGAGGCTACCAAGATGACGAAGACCATGGAGAGTGGTTTCTGTACACTGGGAGGTTTGTTTTCAGATTACTGCTTGATTGAATGGTTTTGGGTTTTGAAGCAATAGTCTGTATGTGTTTTTTAGATTGTGGTTATGATTTCTAAACCTCAATCTTGTCCCATTTGATGTTTTTGAAGAGATTTAAATCCTAAGGTTTAGAAGTTGGGTTTGCAATTGAAATTCGAAATTTTTTGTTTTTCTTTGTTATTTCTCTTATTTTCTGCTGTGGTTGAGTTGCAAACTTTGTTTGCTTTGTATCTAGGCTTAATTTTCAAAAGCTAATGAACTCTTCTCTCCTGCCTAAATTGCTATGCACACCTTGTGTTCCGCAAAATGCCTAACCGACATTTTTGAGCTATGTTTTTCAAAGAAAGGTAGCCCTTTCTTTCTTCTTGTCATTTTTTCCTTATTCTCTTTGCTTATAAACCCACATTTGAGAATGTTTGACATCCATGTATTTCTTTTTTCTTTATGCCTCTTATCTGGGTTTTAAGAGGTTCTGTGATGTGGTTTTATGGGTTTTTTTAGGTTCTTCTCTTGTAGCTTGACCAAGTGATTTTTGTTGAGAAAGAGGAATTCTTGGGTTTGATTTTAGAGGGCAGATTGTGAATTTAGAAGAATTTGATTTTAATAATATTGTTAATATTTGATTTTATGGTTTAACAAAATTCTTCTTCAATTTTATTAAGCTATTTTTCTTGTTATTAACAAAATTCTCCTTTGTTTTCCATACACGAAATGTTTTTGGCAGGTATTGTGTAGGAAATACTTTTGCAAGCACTTGCTGCATTTGTTGCATTGACTGGACTGAGTTTCTTATTAAGGAGAGGAAGAAGTGAATATGTATTTGTAGTTTAGATCATCCTAATGTAACCCATGAAGAGATGTTTAACCTGAACTTCCCATGTAGAATTATTGTGTAAATATCAGTTGGCTCAAGTTGAACTAAGTGTTTTGTTTAGATTTTTCCTGTTTCTTCTCTTTTTCAAGCCAAGTATCCATATTGTTAACTTGACATATTAGGTGGTTATTGACAGAAATGAACATTGTTTTTGAATATAGAAATCAAATCTTATTGTCAAATTGGTTGTATTGTTTTACTTGAATAAAGAATAGGCTCCTCTTCATTTCAAAATGAAATGGAAATATTTCCTTCTCCATGGAAATAATCCTTCTCCATATATTTATCAAAAAAAAAAAAAAAAAATTCCTTCTCCATATGTGTACACACATTTTGCCAATACAAGTGTAATCACATCTACACTATTATTTCAAAAAGACTATCAACAATACATGTGTTCCAACCAAAAAACATACTACATTACCAACTACATGCTTCTATAACGAAGCATACTACATTACCAACTAGTATGTATCTCCACGATTGGATACAATAGCATAAAAAGGTGCTAAAAACATTACATCAGAAAAATTACATGAACAAAAAGAGAAAAAAAAAAAAAATACAGCACAAGGCACTTCAAAAACAGCAACTTAGTACGTTGAAATGTAGACGTTCCTTTGATCTCCGACTAAGTTATCACTTTGGTTCACATTTCAAGGTCATCTTCAATTTGAGCAGGTTTAGCTTCATCCATCCTGAGGCAAACAAGAAACAAGAATCAGCTTCATCTTTGGTTACTTAATAGCATACACAAACAAGAATCATAACTTACTGAAAACATAGCACCCATTAGAATTTCATAAGAATGTTATATGACATTCTAAATGGCATTTGCTGCATACTATATTGAGGCTTAAAAGTCCAGATACATGCAGATCATTTTTGTAACGAATGTTAATCAGCAAGACCAATGAAATTAGTATAAAAACATCTCAAAAAAAAAAAAAAAAAAAAAACGTAACCACAGTTTAAGAGAATAAGGCATTATCAATTTTAAAACTTCATGAAGGCAACTCATCAAACACATGGTATGCATCTAAAATTGAGCATGTTATAACCAAAGATACTCATGCTAAAAATTCACACAAACACATCCTAAACACCATAGGTATTTAGCAAGAGCATTTTAAAACAGGAAATAGAGAACTTCTTTGGGTGTTTTTTTGGGTCTTGGGTGTACGGCATGGTGTGGGTTGGGAGCGCCGGTGCGCTCGGTGCCTGTGGTGGGCGGAGACGGAGGCCCTAAAATTCTTACTCATATTCGAAGTAAAAAAAACAACCACCAATCATAGATAAACAAACAAATCCAAACCTAAATCAAAACAAAAACCATAGCCAACCCATTTAGGCAAGTAAATCAGAAATAATGAAAAATCTAATCTTTATATGTAAACAAGTATACATACTTGTCCAAGCCGGATGAGGAGGGTGAGGGAGAGAGAGAGGAGCGTTTGAGGAGAGAAGCATCGGATGGTGGGCGGTAGCACTGTTGGTCGTCGTCCTATGGTGGCGTCTCCGATCTGGCTTCCAGCGTGGGTGGGGGAGAGAAATGCGTTGATGGTTTTGGGAGAGAAATTGTTTCCTAAGGGATGAAGGGAGAGAGAGGGAGAAAACGTTTTTTGGGCTTTTTTTTATTATTGATTTTTTTTTTTTTTTCAAAAAGGACATTTTAGTAACTTAACCTCAACAAAACGACGTCGTTTTGAATTTTCCATCTATTTTGACGGTAATAACTAACGGAGTGGCCAAATTGCAACTGATTGGTAGTTTGGGGGGCTACTTTATTACATTTTAAACATTAGGGGACTAAATTAAAAATGACTGGTAGTTTGGAGGGCCATTTTATATTTTTCCCTAAATTTAAATAATGTAAAATCATGTAGATCATTAAATGTAGGGGTGAAAGTGCGGGATGTTTATAACCGCCCGCTAACCGCACTAACCGCTAATCGCTTTTGAAATTGTTAGCGATATATATATATATATATCTACAAATAATGTCGTATGTAATATGATATTATCGTATTACCATAGAAACCATATTATTTTAGTTTTATTTTAAAAGAAAATTAAATTTTTTTCTTTTAAAAATGGATTAGTGGTTATTAGAATTATTAACCGCTAACAGCCGGTTAACCGCCTAGGCAGTTCCCATAACCACCTAGGCGGTTATGGTTAACAATTTTAGCCAATAATCTCTAACCGTACGTAACCGACTTTTCACCCCTAATTAAATGTATTAACTTTAAATTTTGACATTGAAATACATGTTATTTATTTGGATTGAAATTGAGAGAATACACAATGCACACATCAAGGACATAGGAATTTCCTATTATCGGATCCCTCTTCATAAAAAGTGGAATTTTTTTTTTTTTTTTTTTGGTTGCATAATCTAATAGAAAGGGTTTTTTGGAAAAAAATTTTAGTTATTGGAGATGCTCTTAAGTCTTACCTATGCTTTGAATTTTTTTTTTTTTTTTTTTGGCATATTCTAATAGAGAGGGTTTTGGGAGAAATTGTTATTTATTTTAGCTAAAAAGGCAAAATGGTTAAGTTATTGGAGATGCTCTTACCTATGCTCCGTTTTCTTTGAACAGGAAATAGCAAGTATGTCAATGATAGTAATCTTTGGTTAAGGCTCTCATATGTATGAAAAATAATGAAAAGACAGAAATCGAAATTGCTCTTAAGTTGTGTTACAACGTCACTTTCTTTAAACAATTATTTGCCCTCACCAGAAATTGTATGCAAATGGATAACAACAAATATTTCTTAAACTGTTAATCCAACAGACAATTCTGATCCAACAATTAGATCGAACGATCTTGACTGTTCAAAAATGAGTGGCCAAGTGCGCTAGTAGCAGGCTACAGCCTACGCCACGTGCACATGCATGTGCATCTGGTGCTTTGCATCGTACTAGAGTATACACCCAAGCATTTTTTATAACTTAAAGTTTATTTGGCCTTATAATGCTAACTACACTTTCTCTCTTCCCAATGTAGCACTCTCTTCATTCAACGCTTTTTAAACCTTCAATTTTAAAATATTCCTAAAACACAAAATAATATCTATGAGTATTAAGGGTTAAATACTCCATAC
>NC_081544.1:6455018-6472768 GCF_901000735.1 Corylus avellana | reverse complement strand
GCAGCTACGACATTGACGAACAGAACAGGGGAAGAAAAAAATCAACCAAAACCCTAGGCTCAATCTGGCCAAATTTTCGGCCAAAACTCCACAAACCGGCGACGGAGCTTCCTCCCCAACCCAACCCCAAGCTTCCACGGCCGCATTTTCTCCGGCGACAGACCACCGCACCACGAGCGATGAAACTTCCTCCCCAACCCACCCACAAGCTTCCATGGCCGCATCTTCTCCGGCGACAGACCACCGCACCACCGACGACGAAGATTCCTCCCCAACCCACCCCCAAGCATCCACGGCCAAACCATCGCACCACTCTCCGGCGACCAAGCTTCCACGTCAGAACCCAACGACTTTCTTTTGCAATCTGAAAAACCCCAAATCCCGTCAATCTCCAAACCAAAGTCTGCTTCTCCTGACTCGTGGTATGAGAATTTTGGGTTGCTTTTACTGCTTTCCTGTTAAATAGTAAATAACTAGACATGTATTTAAAGTTTTGGTAGGGCCTCTACTGCACGTGTTTTTGGATTGTTGTTGTTTGGATTGTTGCTGTGGGTTGCCTAACAATGAATACTTTTTTAGATTGTTGTTTGGTTGGTGGACACATTGATTGATATTGAACTTTTATGCATGCTTTATTCAATGTGTGTTCTATTAAGAAACACTTTATGCATACTTTATTCAATGGTCCTACTGCATGTGTTTAAGAACTTTTGTTGTGAGAAGTTGCCTTGTGATTTTCTTGGGTAATACGACTGCATATATATATATCAGAAACTACGGGATAGAAAAGAAAACACCAACCCTAAGGACCCATAGAATTCATTGTGGACCCAACACAACAATAAAAACGTTTAAGTTGTTTTGTTTTAGATATAGCTTTTTTTATTTAAGATCCTGTATATCTAGATAAGTATGTATCTATAAAATATATACAAATATGTACAATAGTATCTTTGTTTTGTATTCGGCTCAATCCTTTTAGTAAAAGATTGGGCTGAGTCTAATTACAATTAAATTAAGAGAACGAGCAGTAATTACTGGATTACACGATATAATATATATATATATAGAGGTGGGTCATTCCTCTTTGGTACAATAGTATCATGGGTTTGTTTTTAATTGGGTTGAAAGTGAGTTGTCTATGTCACATATTGTTTCACGCGTGGATTCCCTATAAAAGCTATTGACAGCAACATGATATGAACCTAATTTAAGTAATGAGGTAATTGAGTGCTTCGCAATCTTGTTTAGTTTTTCTGTAGCCGCAAAAAATATTATTGTTGAGCTAATATCTTCACTTAGTAAGTAAAATAGTCTGTCAAGATTCAATAATTCAAAAACTCTTTGAACTTTCCAACCATTTTCCTACCATTCATACTTTCTTCTCTTTGCCTAATCTACTTCTTTAAAAGAATAGAATTTCATCCAATAGCACCTAGTCAACGATAGCATGTCTATTGCATGTATGATATATATGGTTTGATTTAGGAATTAGGATACATGTACAATTTGCAGCTTAATTTATAAATGATTATGCATCACATAAAAATGAATAAATTAGAAGATGATGTTATTGCAGCAGACAGAATTAAAAAACACATATTGTGCGTATTCTTGGATACACTAGAAAAACAAAAAAGAACAAAGAATATAATCTCGCCAGCTTCATTTTTTCCCCCCTTTCAAATAATTTTTATTTTAAGTTGGCTTTATTTCTAGAATTTTAAGTCAGTTTTATTTGTTATATTTTAAGAAATAAAATTTAATGTATTTTTAGACAGTGTTATTTACGTATTTTGGATGTATTTTAGATTTATGTATTTTGGATGTATGTACTTTAGATGTATGTATTTTGCACGTAACAATCCAGTTACAGAAATGGCTAAAATACCTGTTTGTTGTCAATGTACAGAAATGCCTACATCAGTTGTTGATCTTTTCATTCACCATCATGGATCATTTAGTCAACCGGATTTGGAATATGTGGGAGGTGATGTGATGCCTATAGAAGGTTTAGATGCAAACCGCCTATGTTTTTGGGATATAACCAACATAATGGAATTGTACTTAGAGTACAACTATAAGGACATTCCAAGGTTGATGTTGTACTACAAGTTTGATGATGAAACGAATGACTACATACGTGGACTTACTAACGACAAAGACATCATGAAAATGTTCAAAGAAGTGGCTAGTGGGAACAAAAATAGCTTGCATGTATTTGTGACCGATACTATAGTTGAAGAAGTTCGAATTGAAGTCAAGTCTCCAATGATGATGATTTCTCAGTCACCCGCACAAGTTTATGAGGAAGAGCCTCTACAAGAACATGTGCAAGAGCATCACCCTTCAAATCCGCAAGATACAAAGCAAAAGTCTGCAAAACGAAGAGGTAGGCCCAAAAAACAAATTCACACTGAGGGGGGACAGCATACAGACTTGAGTGACTTTGAAGTAACGGATGGCAATGAAGAGGACGTCTTCTTAGAAAATGATGAAGAACATATACGTCAAGCTAAGGAGGATATAATGAAATGGTTTCAATCGTGGTATGAAATAGAGACATCTAAGACTATCGTGGATATTTCAAATGAGCCGGATGAAGATGATGGCGATAGTGATGGTGGCTACTCAAGCATAGATATTGATGATGTGGGTGAAGGGTCCCTGAGACGTGTTAGAAGGAAGTATCCTCAATGGATGGTAAAAACTGACTTGAAAGAGATAATAGAATTGCATATTGGGCAGGAATTTGTTGACCCCCCTCAATTTAAGGATGCATTGCAACTGTTTGCAGTTCAAAATTCTTTTGACTACACCTACTTGCGCAATGAGAGAACAAGGGTTACCGCCATTTGTAAGAAAGTTTGTGGATGGAGAATACATGCATCGTGGTCGAATAACAAAGGTTGTTTCCAAATCAAGAGTTACATTAAAGAGCACAATTGTGGGGCTCACTACTACAACAAGAAGGCATCAATCAATCAAGTGGGCTGCACACCGATATTTGGACAACTTTCGGGATCAACCGAATTTTAAACCAATTGCATTGAAGAAAATGATTAGAAGGGATTACAATATCGAAATGACTTTGTTGAGTTGTTACCGAGCAAAGAGGATGGCGTTGGATATTTTGAATGGGAAAAAAGGTGAGCAATATAAACATGTGCAAATGTATGCAAATGCATTAAGGAAGTGGAATCCTGGCATATCAACTTATATACAACGGGATGGAAGATTCTTTCAAGGAATGTATGTGTCATTGGCAGCTTGCAAGAGGGGCTTCTTGGAGGCGTGTAGACCCATGATTTGTGTCGATGCTTGCTTCCTGAAGAGAGAGTTCGGTGGGCAGCTGCATGCAGCCGTTGAGCGGGATGCAAATGACGACATTTATCCACTAGCATATGCTGTATGTGAGTGTGAAGATCAACATACATGGACATGGTTTTTGAGTTGTTTATTGGAAGATATTGGCAATCCACGAGTACACACTTGGTCATTCATGTCTGATCGACAAAAGGTATGAATTAGTTGAATATTATGTATTGTTTGTATTTTGTTTGATGAACAATTAACAAGTTTTATTTTGTATTGATAATCAGGGATTGCTCAATGCCATGGAGAATTTGATGCCTGGTCTAGAACATCGATTTTGTCTCAGGCACCTGCATGCAAACTTTAAGAAACAAGGGTTCAAGGGCAAGGCATACAAAGATGCTTTGGATGGTGCAGCTCATGCAGCTAATGAGGTGCAATTCAAATACTTCCTATCGGTCATTAGAGGTATGAGTGAAGCTGCATTTGATTACATTAGCAAGATTGATCCACGGATGTGGTCAAGGCATGCATTTAGTGATTATAGTTGTAGTGATATATTAATGAACAATACCGCTAAGTGTTTCAATGCGTGGATCCTAGAGGCAAGAGATAAGCCTATATTGGGATGCATGGAATTAATAAGGCGGAAACTAATGTCCAGGTTCAATCAAAAAAGGGCTGGAGCAGAAACTTCAAAAAATGTGATTTGCCCTAAGATTGTGATAAAATGGGAGAGAAACAAGCGGGATTCAAGAAACTACATTTGTCATTGGAGTAATAAATTGTAGTTTGAGGTTGACCATAGTCATGAGCCTAGGAGAATTGTTGATCTAGGGAAAAGAACATGTGGTTGTGGTAGATTTCAACTCAATGGTATTCCATGCCCCCATGCAGTTTCTGCAATTTATACACATAGGCAAGTCCCTGAGTAGTATGTCAGTAAGTGGTATTCGATAGATACTTTTAGGAAGTCATATGCCCCTGAGATATATCCGATACCATCAGCTTACAGTGAGTGGCCTATTGAGGATGATGTGGAACATACACTGCCCCCTATACCAAAAAAACAAAGAGGTAGGCCTAGAAAGGCGAGAAGAAGAGGAGAGGATGAGAATGAGCCTATTGAAACGATCAATGTGACTCGTAAGGGGTATAGTGTACGTTGTGGGAATTGTGGTCAAGTGGGTCACAATGCTAGGAATTGTCGTGAACCAGACAATCCGAACAAGAAGATTTGGCCCAAAAAGGTTGTGAAGACAAAGAAAAACAATATAACTGAGGTTAGTTATTTGAACAAACTATTAATGTTATCTTTATTAAAATATTGAGCGTGTTTTTATGACATTGTTTTTTCGTATGGTGTAGCGGCAAGGATCACAAGATGCAGGAGAGCCCACCACCACAGTTGACAACACAGGCCCAATTAGCCAATCAGTAGGGGTGAGTAATGGATTCATTATGACTTTGGATGGAATTCTATAATTTCTATTATTTTAGAGAAGTAGATTAGGCAAAGAGAGGAAAGTATGAATGGTAGGAAAATGGTTGGAAAGTTCAAAGAGTTTTTGAATTATTGAATCTTGACCGACTATTTTACTTACTAAGTGATGATGCATAATCCTTTATTTATTTATTTATTTTTCTAGTTGAATGATACAATAATTAACCCTTAACATGGTATAGCCTATGTGATTGAATTTTGATAGCTTAATTTAACATGTCTCTTGATATGGATGTGCATGTATTTCAGATTGGAGAATCACAAGCGGGAGGACAATTCATCACAAGATCACGTTTAGAATAGTATAGGTCAACTCAATAGATTATTGGGTTTTGGATAGTGGATCCAATGTTTGGGATGAATGTATTTTAGACTTATGTATTTTGGACGTATGTATTTTGGGTGTATGTATTTTAGATGTACGTAATTTGGATGTATTTTGGACTTATGTATTTTGGACGTATATATTTTGGGTGTATGTATTTTAGATGTACGTAATTTGGATGTATTTTGGACTTATGTATTTTGAGTGTATGTATTTTAGATGTACGTAATTTGGATGTATTTTGGACTTATGTATTTTGGATGTACATTATGAAAATGTTGGAGTTGTCGGTTGTTATAAGTATATATATGTCAGTATGTGTGTTTGCGTCTATAGGACGCGGTTGGATTTCATTATTACAGCTAGTGTCACTGGACTGATGGGGGGACTATCACAGCACACATATTCTGTGTCCAAGTCTGATGTTATAGGCATTGTTAAGTCTCTGGCTGCAGAGTTATGCAAGTATGGAATGCTGCCCTACCCATATGTTGTGTCTTTTTTATTTGATGTAATTCCCCCCTTCCCCTTTTCCCTTGTATATTTGCTCATTGTAATATTTCTTTCAATTACTTGATATATATTTTCTGCTGTTGGACTTTAGAAATTGATTTTTCAACCGACTCAGTGAATGAAAAAAAAAAAAAAAAAAAAGAAACTCTGAAAATTTGAAATAATAAACTCTTACTATATATCTCGTTGGGAAATGTTTTTCTAGAGTGGGATTTTAGATTATGATTTTTCAACACGACTCTGTAAAAGAGAAGGAAAAGAAGGAAATGATGGATGGATGGTCTGAAAACGTGAAGAAACAACTTCCTTGGGTGCTTCTATAAATGATGATGGTTTGATATATTTTGATTGGTAAACAGGAACATCTAAAATCATATTGAGGAAGAAATGATTCAAGCTGCTATTGAGGCTTCAAAGAAGGAGGTTGAAAGGGGTTATCTAAATCAGCAACAAAGTGCTCCCAACGTGTGCTACAGCTAATTTTACTGCCTTGGCCTGTATTTTTGTTTAATGTTTCCTTGAAGTTCTTTTTATCCACATTTTGATGCAGGATTCGTCTAGCAGTGGGCTTCTGCAAAGGGAAATTCACCTAGAAGATGATGACTTTTCTCGTGCAATTTCATTGAATTTAATGCTCATGTCGTAGAAAATGGATGTAATTTCAAAATGACAATTTTGACAAACAACATAACAATTTCAGAAAAACCAAGTTGTTCTAAATTAAGAATATACAAACATATGAACTCAGTTTAAAAAAGTTTACATTTCATAAGTAGGGATACATAATCAATTTACATTAGTTAAAAAAGATACATCATTACACAAAATTCATTGCATAAGTGCAACATAAACAACCAACAACATCATACACCATGACAAAAACAAGGCATACATAAGAAATTTTTCTCTTGCTCAAATATGGCATTTTCCTTCTCCAACTCTCGAATCTTTTCTATATGTATGACATCTTCATTCTGGATTTGCTTATCCCTTGTCAGGTAGTTGTCATTTTCACTCAACAAGTCTTCAATCCTTGCCCTGCAATTGTCTTTTTCATCCTCTAGCTCTCTAACCTTATCAAACAAGCCAGGTAGAACCGTCATACCCCTTTTACAAGTTGGTTTATCGTGCCATTTGAAAAATTTGCAGCCAACATTCCTCTGCATAAAAGAAAATAATAATAATAAATAAAAAAAGGAAGCAAAACATTGAATAAGACAAGGTAAAGCTATAAGAAGCAGCCTCATATATTGAGAACACTCTATTATCAGAGCAAATGATAATAGAGTGTTCATTGATATAAGTCCATTGTATTTTTCTTATTTATCCTCTTAAGAGTGGCCGTATAGCATTGGACTGAGGAGACATACTTTTTTATTTTTTAGAGTGGGCAGAGTTTGAAGCAATTAAAGTGGCTGAAATTAACCCACAAGAAAAAAGAAAAAAAATTAAATAAATTAAATAAAATAAAAGAGGGCTGAAATGCCAAAAAAAGAAGAAAATATGAGATTTTTGAGAGATAACAGAAAGGACAAATAAATCGCAGCAAGAAATACCATCCTCTTGAAAATAACATGGAAAGAAACCTAACACCTTAATAAATTGAAGGCCAATTCATACAACTTGTACGCTTTCTAAGAACATCAAACAACTCACACAAATTTTAAACAAACAATTGCAAGCAAACTTGAATTGTCAATTACAATCTGTAATTCCTAAAGTCTCAACCATATCAATATCTAATAACAAATAGAATCCAAAACTAATCTTAATGCTCCACATGCTATTCAAGACAACCTTTAATCCAGAATCACAGCCCATATCAGTACCAACTCAACAAATGGGATTCAAAACCAACATTCAACATTCATAATGGATTTACAGTGGAAACAAGATTTCTTACACTCGAATCGTAGGTGGCGCAACCCCAGAATCGTCTGCCAGGGTTGTCCGGAGTCGTTGAAGTCTTCAAAGGTGCAGGTAAATTGCAATAACATACAAAGGACATCTCACTACAGTCCACTGATGAAGATCCAGCAGATGAATTCGTCTGCATCAAAATAAAACTATCTAAAAATACATAAAATAGAACTAACTTAAAATAGGAGAAATAAAACTTACTTAAATACTACAAATAAAGCTGACTTAAAATAAAAGTAGTTAAAAGAGCAAGCAACAGGCATACACGTTTTGTTGTGTGTGTGTTGTTTTTTTGTGTTGTTTTGGGCTCCAGTAAAAGGCATGTACTGGGTTGGTAGGGGAATGGCATTTCCATATTAAGGCATGGGGTCCATTTTTTTTTTTTTTTTGAACCCAAAACCAGCTTGTATTCATATAATGTGTGTATAGAAACTTAAATCAGAGAGAGTTAACATTAAATGAGCATCTCTTTTACCACTTGCAGAACCTCTACTCTGTCACAGCCAAAAACACACTACCAGTACCATATCGCTGATAACAAAAAAAACATAATCACAACCATCAGAACCATCAGAACACAAAACCAGAACACAACCTTGGTTAACAACCTTCAACCTTCAACCCATCACAACCATCTAAGAAACTAATCAAATACTACTTAAATCCAAACACATTATAACGAGACTGACCCATAAACAAGGCCTACCCAGAACACAAAACCAGAGAAAGCAATAAAATGTGTTTACCAAAGAGGGTTAACACCACTTTTCGGCAGCACACAGCTCAACGTGCACTGTTAGGACACTCCCTAGCGAAATGCCCAGATCCCACATGGGGTCCATTTTAATGGGTTGTTAGAGGAACACTTTTCCTGCTCTTGTATGGCTGTGTTGAGACAACTCTTCCCCCTCCCCCATTGAAGGAAGAGGAACTTCTGTACACATGGATGATTTCAACACCACAATTGCCATTGATTTAGGCTTATAATCACATATAATATGAACTTTAATGGCAGAAAAGTGTTGTTTTGCATTAAAATATTAGAAATTAAGCTGACTTAAATTTAAAAAAAAAAAAGAAAAAAAAAAAAGAACGGAAACAACAATGACAAACAAAATTAAATTTCGTAAAATACTTGCACATTGTTCGTAAAATTCATAAAAGAAAAACAAGGTGCAGATTTTTTGTAGAACATACCTTCTCAATGCTGCAGGAAACTTCCTTTCGTTTCGAACCGTACGTCCGACTTGATGCCATCACGTACACAAATCAGACAGCGGAAGCAAACTTTGGTTTGGAGATTGACGGGATTTGGGGTTTTTCAGATTGCGGAAGAAAGTCGTTGGGTTCTGTCGTGGAAGCTTGGTCGCCGGAGAGTGGTGCGATGGTTTGGCCGTGGAAGCTTGGGGGTGGGTTGGGGAGGAAGCTTCGTCGCCGGTGGTGCGGTGGTCTGTCGCCGGAGAAGATGCGGCCGTGGAAGCTTGTGGGTGGGTTGTGGAGGAAGCTTCGTTGCTGGTGGTACGGTGGTCTGTCGCCGGAGAAAATGCGGCCGTGGAAGCTTGGGGTTGGGTTGGGTTGGGGAGGAAGCTCTGTCGCTGGCTTATGGAGTTTTGGCCGGAAATTTGGACAGATCGAGCCTAGGGTTTGGGTTGATTTTTTTCTTCCCCTGCTCTGTTCGTTAGTATCGTAGCTGGGGGAAGGAACTGTTTTTGTTGTTTAATTTAAGGATTTTGTTGGTGATTTCGTCGACTGAAGAGGCTGTATTGTTTTCTTTGTTTAATTAGGTGTTTTGTTTATTTCATATTTTGTTTAATGATTAGATGTTTTGTTTACTTGATATTTTGTTTAATTAGGTGGCAGATTATGTGGCAGTGTGAATAGTGATGACGTGGCCTTATTCCAGGTGTCAATTTGTAAGTGGTCCACGTGTCAGTCCGTACAGTCAACTAACGGTCAACTAACGGATAGACTAATTTGGTTATTTATCAAAACCACAGGGACCTCCTGTGATAAAAATGAAACCCCAAGAGGAAAAAAATAAAGTTGTAAAACCCCAGGGGGGTATGGAGTATTTAACCCGAGTATTAATTTTGAAAACCTTTCAACATCATATTCAAGCAAAAGAGTTTATCTCTCTCAGATGGAGATCAACAACAATTAACTACTCCTTATATTCTTAGTAATTTGGACAGCTATGTGAAAGAGTAGCTATGAGACCCAATTGTCTAAATAAATTTGAGAAATGTTTAGTTTCCAACTTTTATCAATTTCCCTACAAGAGATTAGCAAATTCACCATTGAACATGGGGGATCACATGTCGGTCCCACGGATTCGAACATAGATTTGTAAAAACTGAACAAAATATGAATATGTAATTAATGACTTTTTTAATAAATTTAGGACGGTCTAACTACCTACTTACACACTTTAATCCCGTATGAACTCTCTCATGATAATTAACAATTTTACAAAGCTAATTGACATAGATTTCAATCCTTCTCACAATCCTCTGCATGTTATCATCCATGCTCCCTATTCTTTAACAACAAATAACAGGAAATCGGAATGTTAATAAAGCTGCTCACTCGGTATTCGGGCAGTTGTGACTCTAGAATACAAAAATGGACTCGATATTGACACTTATTCGTCCGCCCACTGCCCCATTGGGGAGAGAGAGAGAGAGGCTTTGGCAATTTCTTGGGAGGAAAGCTATGGAAATTATTTCTTATGGAGATTATTTTCTTATTCCCCAAACGTTGAAGGCAGTGGAATTTAAATATCTCAACTTTATAAGATATTGAAAAGAATGGTTTCCTTAAACGTACTCAAAGTTGTGGAGCCTTTTATACTTAAGACAGATGGAGCTAGGCTGCTTACTTAGAGATTCGCCATTCTTCTTCTAACCACTTAAAAGAGTTTGCTAAATTTCATGTGCTTTGGTCAGCCAACCATCTACTTCCATTTCTCCAAGACAAATTCCGAGAATCATAAATCAATGAAAATGAACTTTTAACAGATTTACCAACGATCATCCAAACGGCGCACTAGTAGGAATCTGTTTTCCACTTCCAAATTAATACAAAGTGGAAATGTCAGACAGTTGATTTAATGTGTTTTAAGGATACGAGGTACAATTCGAAAAGCGATTTCTTTAATGGATTAATTAATAAATTAATGGATTAATATTTGCAAGCTGTAAATGCATATGGTGGTTGTTTTTTTTAATCTTGATTAATATGCTAAATTAATCAGTTAAGATTCTGTTCACACATCAGAATACACAACCACAATGGACAAATTATCCAGTATTTTATTATTATTATTTTAATCTTAATATGAGAAATTAATTAATAGTGTTCACACTTCAGAACACAGAACCACAATGAACAAATTTATCCACTGTTTTTTGTTTATTATTATTTTAATCTTAATATGCCAAATTAATTAATAGTGTTCACACTTCAGAATCCATAACCACCATGGACCACCAGTCATTTTTAACCATGAACATCCTTATGAATTTCAAGTTAAAGAAAAAGAAATGTATCTTTTTTTTTTTTTTTTCTAACAAACATAGCATTAGAAACAAGAGAACAAAACAACCCTTAAGGGGGAAAGAAAACAGAAGGTGGTGTTAAACCACTACAAGTAGCTGGGGGAGGAGAGAAAGGGAAGGAAGTGAGAATGAAGGCCGAGTGAACTATTGAAGCGGCCCAATATGCCACATGATGGACGCAGAAGTTACCACTTTTGTTTATCTTCTTAGCCTCCCACTTAGGAGAGGGAGGGAGAAGAGCTAAGGAACCTACTATAAGTTTTTCAATATGCCAATCTTGAGTGATTGTTGGGTGTTGAAGTGTTGTGATAACGATGAGAGAGTCCCCTTATCTTTTGAAACTACGGGCTCGTTGCTTATACATTTTAGAAGGTGTATTTTGCTTTTTTGGTTATAATCTGAAAGTAATTTTAAATGTTTTGAGAGTGCTTTATGTGTAGACTAGTTTGTTAATACTTTTACTTATTTCTAAAATAAAAAAAAATAAATAAAAAATTAGTCATAAAAATCATTAGCAAACGAGCCAAATACTTCTAGCTAGTTTGTTAATGCTTTTACTTTTTTCTAAAAAAAAAAATAATAATAAAGGAGATATCATTGTGTATCTTCCAAATTCAATGCAAATTAATTTGTAATTACCAATCCAAGTAAAGCAAAGCCAAAACATGCAATTTTGGGAAACGGGTCTCTCTATTTTCATTTTATTTGAAATGGAAGAGTTCCAATTAGTTATAAAAGATGGGGCATAAATATTATTTTCTTTTTTATTGAAAAATTATCATATTTTTGCCGTTTTAATGATTTCTTTAAAATGTGAGTCTCTCTGTTAACGTACATGACTTGGTCATGTTATGATTACGAGTTATACATGAGAGAAGAATCCTTTAATTTTTATTTTTTAAGTTCAGGTCTCCAATCTCACCAAACTCTAAAAAAATATACCAAAATTTTCAAAGATAGGCGCATTGGCGAGGAATCTAACTTCAAATATAGGTAAGGTACATTGGCATGGAATCTGACTTCCCATAATTTAGACGTGGGGTTTAGGTTTTATCTATATATATATATAAGTTATTTAAGATATCTGTGGATGGGGTGAATATATTGCAATTGCACCTTGTAAGCATCGGACAAAAAAAAAAAAAAAAGGGAAAAATAGAGAAAGGCCTAGATTAATGAAGACCATAACATATTATGCGTAAAACACAATCATCCGTTTGTTTCGACGTAAAATGATTTCTGAAAATGGTTTATCTATTTTTCGATGTTTGGTGTGACGTAAAATAATAGTCAACGAAAAGTATTTTATATTTGACCGATAATTCTTCTTTAATTTTCAAAAAATATTTTCTATTTTTGAAAACTGTAAACAATTTTCAGAGTTTAAATATCTCATTTTCAAATCGATAGACATACAGGAAAAATTGCTCGGGACCTGATCGAGGCTCACCCATGACTTGATCGGGACCTGCCCGGGACCCGCCCAAGAACTGACAGAGATCCAACCGGGACCCGACTAGGATCTCATTGGGACCTGCCAGGGACCCGACTAGGACTCGCTCCGGACCCAACCGAGACTCATCCAAAATCTGACTGGGACATGTTCGAGACCCCGTAGAAACCCGCCCAAGACTCGACTAGGACCTGCTCGGGACCCGACTGGGACCTGTTCGAGACCCTGCCGAACTCATATAAAACCTCGCCGAGACCTTGTCAGGACTCGCCCAGAAATCAAGTGGGACTCACTCGAGACCTATCCAACCTAACCAAGACCCCGCTGAGACCCCATGGGGACCTGTCCAAGTTTTGACCGGGACCTATTCGATACCCTACCCAGGACATGTCCGACATGTGATCTAGACCTACCCAGGACCTGACCGGATCTCGACTAGGATCCGCGCAGGACCCACCCAAGATATCTTGACCATGATACTGTCGAGACCCACCCAAGATATCTCGGACAGGTCCTAGGTGGGTCTTGATCGGGTCTCGGACATGTCTTGGTTGGGTTTTGGGCGGTGTCCCGAGTCGGGTCTTAGGCAGCATCCTGAGATAGTCCCTATCAGGTCCTTGTTAAGTGCCAAAATATTCATATTTTAGCCCTTAAACTTATATGTGTTAACTCCTTAAGTGTTGTTAAATTATGCTATTTTAGTTCTTTTATGTGTTCTCCATGCTTTTGTAAGCTTTTGAAAGAAAATGAAGTAAACTTGAAAAATTTGGGCTCAAAGAGAGAAATTAAGAAAAGTTGGAACCCCTGACAGTGCGATCGATCGCAGGGAACCTGTGATCGAGCGCACTACCAGAGAATACAAGCGAATGCAGCCATGTGTGATCGTGCGCACAACAGAAGAGTCTCGATTACAAATGTGCGATCGATTGCACACGTGCGCAGGTGACACATCAAGCAGCGGCCAGACTGTAATTCTTTCCATATTAGGGTTTTTCAACTCTCACTTGTAATAAGAATAAAACCCTACGAATTTCCTAGGTTTATTAGTGTAAAAAGGACTTCTAAAGCCTATAAATAGAACTCTTAGCCTCTAAGAATAAGTATGGAGAAAGAGGCACAAGTTTTGGAAAGGAACTGAAGGCTAGATCAAGAGGAGTTTGAGTTTTTCTTCTCTTCCACCTTTTATTTTTGTTATGTAGTTTATATTTTAATTGGGGCTAGATTGAAGCCCTAATCATGTCTTTTTAAGATTTCAATATTAGCGCATTTGCTACAATTATATTTTGGTGTATTTAACTTGATTAATTCTTATTATCTTGAATTCCTCATATGTGTTTGCCTGATCAACATATGCATGTGGTATGAATTAGTTAATTAAATCAATTTGGATGACCGAGTCCTAGGTTTAATAAGAGTAACAAAGAATCTCACGCCGAGTTCTTGAGTTAATCAACATGGAGAACCGGGAATATACACCCATGTCCTAGGCCTCATGTGTTTGTCGATTTTCACAGATTTGTGCTTTCTTAAGGAACAACTTAGTATATATACACCCTTGCTAAATCCTTTAAGAAAGAAAATAATTAGAGTATACACCCATGCCTAATTCGTTGCTTAGGAAAATCTATGGCTTAAGGAGCATACACCCATGCCCTTAGGTTGGCAAACATTAAATATACAGGTATGATTGACGCATTGGCATATTCTTGTCTTAATTAGTCTGATTAGTGGTAGATATCACAACCCTAATCCTTTTTAGTTTTAGTTTATTTTTTATTTTATTTCTTTATATTAAATTCAATTGTGACAATTGAATTTTATCTTTTAATTAAATAGGAAATTATTTCTAAATATAATTTACCAATCCTTGTGTGAATGATCTCGTATTTGCCTGCTATACTATCGTTTGATCTTGTACACTTGCGAGTAAAACGTACCAAATATTTGCCTATTATTTTAAGTGAGTATTTGGCACAACAGTCCCGACAGCTCGGTTAGGACACCTCCAAGACCTGGTCGGGGCATTTTCATAATTTATAGTTTAATATGATTGAATGAATATATATATATGAAAAAATATAATTTAGCCCTCCAAACTACTAGTCATTTTCATTTTAGTCCTCTAATGTTCAAAAAGTGATAAAGTAGCCCACAAACTACCAAAAAGATGCAATTTGGCCACTCCGTTAGTCAACACCATCAAATTGGATGGAAAATACAAAACGACGTCGTTTTTTGAGGTTAAGTTACTAAAATGCTCTTTTGAAAAAAAAAAATTTGAAATATGCCGCCTAAAAACGACGTCGTTTTTTTTTTTTAAAAAAAAAGGGTGGTTTAGGGGTGGCTCGCCGTCACCCCATAGCGCGCCACCCCCAGGCCTGGGGGTGGCTTGCCGACCACCTCCGACGAGCAAAAGAAACGAAATGTCCAAAGTTTTCTACTAAGATTTCAAAGAAATTTCGCCAAAAAGTTGTGTCACGCCAAAAAGATTTCAACCAAACAGACGTCAATTGAAGAAAAAAAGATGCTTTTGAATTCAATTAATTAGCTTCTGGTGTTAATAGAAAAACATAGAATCAGAAATTCTCAAATTTTATTTTTAAATATCCGACCTTTTGATTATGATCTATGTTGCTGTTTTGTGTGTATGTTCACGCTATAGACATTAGGTTAGTATTGGGATAATCTATGGCCTCGAGTATCGTTAATGTGCCTTGCAATGTTCAAGCAATTAAGGGTTTGGATTGCCAGAACTATATTGGACTTAGACCATCAAGGAATTTGAAGTTCAATTGTGTTAGGACTGGAACAACAGCTCGCCCGCCGCGTCTTTTCGTTGTAAGAGCGAGTGAGAAGAATGATGGACCAGTTAAGGAATGGGATTGAGTGATGCGGACTGTGAGGCTGCTGTCGTGGCTGGGAACGTGCCGGAAGCCCCTCCTGTGCCCCGCAAGCCTGCAGCACCAGTTGGAACTCCTGTTGGGGGTGGCTGCCCAGCCACCCCACAGGCCATGGGGGTGGCCATGAGCCACCCTAAACCACTAGTGCTTTTTTTTTTTTTCTCCTCAAAACAACGTCGTTTTGGGGGCATTTTTAAAATTGATTTTTTTTTTCAAAAGGGTATTTTAATAAATTAACCTGGCCAAAACGACGTCATTTTGCATTTGCCATCCAATTTGACATTGTTGACTAATAAAGTGTCCAAATTGCAACTTTTTGGTAGTTTAGGAGGCTACTTTATCACTTTTTAAACATTAGGGGACTAAAATGCAAATGACCGGTAGTTTTGAAGGTTAAATTATATATATATATATATAATTGTGATTCTTTGTATGTGTCAAATTAACACTGTAAAATGTTTTTCAAGAAATTATTTTTTAGAAAAATGTTTTCTACTGAAAATATTTTCGACGGAAAACATTTGACCTCAAAATAAACAGAGTATATAACTGAATTGTATGATGATTTAATTTTACCCTCTAGGCACTCCAATATATACTACAGATTTAATTTTACCCTCTAGTTTTTTTTTTTTTTTTTATTTTTTTTTTTTTAAAAAAAAAATTGAAATACGATTTAAATGGAGGCTTTGATCTAAATTCTAATATGTAGGGAATATTTTGATTATACCTTTTCTTTTATATTTTATTTAATTTTGTAGAGCTTGGATGATAATATCTCTTCACTTGCTCTTTTATATAAGTTTTTTAATATAGTTGACTTTTGGCAAGAGTCATGTATTACTTCCGTCAAAAAATCTTGTAAAAGTGTAAAACCTTATGCTACTAGCCAAAAACATTAATTGAACCAAAAGTTATTTTAGTGAAATATTTTCATATTTCCAAAAGCTATTCTATTTTTGAAAAAGAAGTTTGTATTTTAAGGGTCTCAAGTTATTCAAGGACCTAATCCCAATAAATAGCTTCTGTATGCGACATTCAATGACATTTCTTTTGAACCAATAATTCTTTCAAAATACTTTTTAAATGGAGGCTTTGATTTAAAATGTTGTGAATATTGGATGATATCTCATTTTTTTAATATTTAGTTTAATTTATCTTGGATGGTGATACCTTTTCACTTGTACGTAAGTTTCTCAATATAATTGACTTTTGTAAAGAGTCACATATTAATTGCGTAAAAAAATCCTGTAAAGCTGTATACTCCTAGCAAAGAGTTATTTTACTAGAATCTTTCTATATTTCCAAAAGGTACAATTCTTAAAAAAATTAAAATAAAATAAAAAACTATTTTTTTTGAATAAGAGTGTATTTGAAGGGTCTCAAACAATTCAATTGTGATGATGATTCAAGGACTTAACTCCTATAAATAACTTTTGTATCTGATGTTCAAATAAGAGAATTTCTATAGTAGGAGAAATATGATAACTAAAAAATGTATGATAAAACTTATGTTGGTGATGATGAAGTTGTTTATCCTCATAATACTTGAAATGCATGCTAATGATCATATCCCTTTCTCTTCTGCTTCCACTCCACTGCCAGCCATCCTTCGTCCATTCCAACTTGATAATAAGGGTAGGAAATATAACTATCATTGCCTTCAACATAGGTCTGTTATAAAGTGTCGTCGAAAACCAGGTATGAGTGGATGTGTTATTAAAAATCTTCTTGAATGCCTTTTTAATGACCCAATGCATCCTAAAAATTATCCTACCAGCCTTAATGATCTTAAAGAAAAGTGCTCTAGTCGTTGTCTCAAGGAAATGAACCTTTTTGGCTTTAGTCATGCAACTTGTGTAGTACGCTGCTATGAAGAGCACAAGAAGAATAATTGAATATCTCTATCTAAAATCGATGAGCTCCATGCATGTTTGGTAAAAGGTATTCAACTACTTTCCTAATTCTCTCTCTTCACGAATAAGAATACAAACACCGATGAATAAGATACCATTCCACAATATTTGTGCATAAATTTCTCTTAAATTGTAAAAATAACACTTTTAATATTTTAGTACATTTTTAGGATTGCAATGGAAGGTTCAATATCAGTTTTTTTTTTTTTTTTTTTTTGTTCTTGAGAAAATTATATTTAATCTCCTTAAACTGTCACTTTTTTTTTTTTTTTTTTGTTTTCTTTTCAAAAAGACCAAATTATCATTTATGATATTTAGCGCCTTCATATTACCATTTCATGGTAATT
>NC_081544.1:6451626-6454918 GCF_901000735.1 Corylus avellana | reverse complement strand
TCTTTAGTGTAAATAATTGATGTTATGAGCCTTACTTTTTCGTTAAAATAAGTATACCTTCTTATGATGACTGTATTTTGAAGAATCGGACAATATATAGTGGATCATCATGTATGGATTGCAGGCACCGATACGACATATACATGTTATTCTATGGTCCAGTTTAGTTAAACGTCGCCTTAGTATAAATGGTTTATAGTGTAACAAGGCATAGCCATGCTTGATTAGTGGTCATTATAGATGGACCTCATTAGCGGTGTGGATCACCTAAGGTCGAACCTAGTTAGTTCACTTTTAATGGATGATATGTGGCAACGTCGAAGCCCCAATGTTGTACTTCAAATCCCCTGGGATAGTGTCAATTCCTTACTGAGAATTGGTTAAAATCTCAAGTAGATTTTATGGAGAAAGTTATGATATATATATATATATAATTGACATACTTTATGCATTAAATGTGAATTGTCCCTGAAATTACGGTTACACCTACTTCAACATGAATCCATTTTTGTATGAGTAATGATAGAATGCACGCCTGGCGTGCATCAACAGTGATGCACGCCAGGCACAAAATTTTTTTTTATTATTATTTTATTATTATTTAAAAAAAAAAAAAAAAAAAAAAAATTTTTTTGCACTGGCGTGCGTGGGCGTGCCACGCACGCCGCGTGCATTCTATCATTACTCTTTTTGTATTAGCATAATAGCATAGATAACACCTGTAATTTTGATAAAAAAACCCTCGTCATTCTCAATTTTCCAAAAGTTTGTGAAATATATTTCCAAAATTTAAGGTCCATCGCAAAATAAATTCTATGATGATGTATTTACTAAGTCATAGACTTACATAATTACTTTTCCATTGTAAAACACCTTAGTGTTTTGCAAGTTAGCAGGTTGGGTGCATGGTTAGGCTGACTTTTGTTCGAATGAAAATGCCAAGTGAATGATGCAATTAGTCAAGTTTGAGTAGAATATAACTAAACAACTCCAAAATAATACATTAATATTCTTCGGGTCAATCATGCCCACAACCATAATTCAAACACAAAATCAAGTAAAATTATCTATAGATGTACCATAATTCAAACACAAAATCAAGTAAAATTATCTCTACATCTATATTTTTGTAACTTGAGAGCGACATAAATAAAACGAGCAATAAAACTAGGAGTTGTTATCCATACAATTTAGCCATTGAAGAAGACCATGTTCACGAACCCACAATGCCATCTTATCACCCTGAAACCTCCAATACAAAATTCAAGAAGTGAGACAAGATTGGTGTACATAAATTAGATAACATGGGGAATGGGAAACAAGTTGTAATGTGGAGCGGATAAAAATAAAAGGAAAAAATTACAATTCACACTCCCAAATTAACATCTCTTTTATGAAGACATCTTCGAACATCAATTTCTGATATTTTCCCATTCAAAACTACCATTTGTTGTTATTTACATCATATTTTAGATTGTAATATTAAATGGATGGAAAGTTTAGCACAAGATTCGCATGCGCCAAATTTTAACTTGAAATGCTTAAATTATCCATTTCTAAAAAAGGTGATAGAGAAGTAATTTAGGTATTGTAAGTCAAATCACATGTGCAACTTTTCATCCACATTAATATAAAAATATAACGGAATATGTAAATTACCATGAAATGGTAATATGAAGGCGCTAAATATCATAAATGATAATTTGGTCTTTTTGAAAAGAAAACAAAAAAAAAAAAAAAAAAGTGACAGTTTAAGGAGATTAAATATAATTTTCTCAAGAACAAAAAAAAAAAAAAAAAAAAACTGATATTGAACCTTCCATTGCAATCCTAAAAATGTACTAAAATATTAAAAGTGTTATTTTTACAATTTAAGAGAAATTTATGCACAAATATTGTGGAATGGTATCTTATTCATCGGTGTTTGTATTCTTATTCGTGAAGAGAGAGAATTAGGAAAGTAGTTGAATACCTTTTACCAAACATGCATGGAGCTCATCGATTTTAGATAGAGATATTCAATTATTCTTCTTGTGCTCTTCATAGCAGCGTACTACACAAGTTGCATGACTAAAGCCAAAAAGGTTCATTTCCTTGAGACAACGACTAGAGCACTTTTCTTTAAGATCATTAAGGCTGGTAGGATAATTTTTAGGATGCATTGGGTCATTAAAAAGGCATTCAAGAAGATTTTTAATAACACATCCACTCATACCTGGTTTTCGACGACACTTTATAACAGACCTATGTTGAAGGCAATGATAGTTATATTTCCTACCCTTATTATCAAGTTGGAATGGACGAAGGATGGCTGGCAGTGGAGTGGAAGCAGAAGAGAAAGGGATATGATCATTAGCATGCATTTCAAGTATTATGAGGATAAACAACTTCATCATCACCAACATAAGTTTTATCATACATTTTTTAGTTATCATATTTCTCCTACTATAGAAATTCTCTTATTTGAACATCAGATACAAAAGTTATTTATAGGAGTTAAGTCCTTGAATCATCATCACAATTGAATTGTTTGAGACCCTTCAAATACACTCTTATTCAAAAAAAATAGTTTTTTATTTTATTTTAATTTTTTTAAGAATTGTACCTTTTGGAAATATAGAAAGATTCTAGTAAAATAACTCTTTGCTAGGAGTATACAGCTTTACAGGATTTTTTTACGCAATTAATATGTGACTCTTTACAAAAGTCAATTATATTGAGAAACTTACGTACAAGTGAAAAGGTATCACCATCCAAGATAAATTAAACTAAATATTAAAAAAATGAGATATCATCCAATATTCACAACATTTTAAATCAAAGCCTCCATTTAAAAAGTATTTTGAAAGAATTATTGGTTCAAAAGAAATGTCATTGAATGTCGCATACAGAAGCTATTTATTGGGATTAGGTCCTTGAATAACTTGAGACCCTTAAAATACAAACTTCTTTTTCAAAAATAGAATAGCTTTTGGAAATATGAAAATATTTCACTAAAATAACTTTTGGTTCAATTAATGTTTTTGGCTAGTAGCATAAGGTTTTACACTTTTACAAGATTTTTTGACGGAAGTAATACATGACTCTTGCCAAAAGTCAACTATATTAAAAAACTTATATAAAAGAGCAAGTGAAGAGATATTATCATCCAAGCTCTACAAAATTAAATAAAATATAAAAGAAAAGGTATAATCAAAATATTCCCTACATATTAGAATTTAGATCAAAGCCTCCATTTAAATCGTATTTCAATTTTTTTTTTAAAAAAAAAAAAATGAAAAAAAAAAAAAAA
>NC_081544.1:6438083-6451526 GCF_901000735.1 Corylus avellana | reverse complement strand
GATCGATCCTACTGAATTAGTTCGATTGACTGTGGTATGATCAATTGATAGATCAAACTGGATACAATTGAAGGTTCAATCGAACATTCAATTGAACTGTTAGCTTTTTATATTATCTTAGTGTCTTAGTTATATTGATCTTATATTACCTTTGGATTTTGTATTATTTTATAATTAATTATAAGATAAATATCAACTTAATGATCTTTATCATAAAAATTTATTAAACATAAATTTTTAGTTAATATTATAACAATAAAAACATATTATAAGAGAAAATTTTAAAATAAATAAATAAATAAATAAAAATTAAAAAATTGGAAGTATATTTTTTTTTGGAAAAAATATAAAAAAGCCACCCAAAGTACCAGTTGTTTGCAATATAACCCCCCAATGTTCAAACGATACTAAAGTAGCCTCCCGAACTACCAAATTGTATAAAAATGCCACTTATTTTTAATATTCCTATAATACCCCTATTATTTTAACAAATAAATAATAAAATAATTGAAAAAAAAAAACGAAACAATTTTTTAAAAAATACAAGAAAACCAATGGGTAGGGGTGCAAAGGCGGGCGGTTTCTAACCGCTCTAACCGCTTAACCGTATTAACCGCTAACCGCCTAACCGCTATAACCGCCTAGCGGTTAGCGGTTAGCGGTTATTGGGTTTACTAACCGTAACCGCTAACCACTAACCACCTTTTTATATAATATATTTTTATAATTATAATTATAAAAATATTTATACATATAATATAATCACTTGATCATTAAATCACAATTTGAGTATTAATATATTATCACTATAATTTATATGATTATATCACATGAGATTGATCATTAAATCATTTGATTATATAATAACAAATTATACATATATAATATGACATAACTCATAAGTATACCAATTCATACTAATACAACAATTAAATATCTAGAGACTTATTTTCAATGTATGTTATAAACTTATAAGTCTATATATGTTATAAGTCTATATAAGTCTACATATGCATATGAATAATATCAATGTATAATATCAATACTTAATCATATGATTCAATGACAATTCAAATACTTTATTCAAGACTTCAAGTGAATCATATTATTAATGTACAATGATGATATGATTCGTATAATATCAAATTAAGTAATTGACATTGGATTAAACAATGACCAATGTGTTACTTATAAACACAATTTAAGTATTAATGTATTATCATTATAATTTTAGTAATTTATATATTATCACTATAATTGATATGATTAATTGATTATATCACATGATGACTTGATCATTGAATCATATGATAATATAATAATAAATAATACATATATAATATGAAATAACTCATAAGTCATAAGTCTACAAGTTAATCATATGATTCATGTACAATGATAATCACAATTGATTCAATTGAATTAAACAATATATTACTTATAACTACAAGTCTACAATTTAATTAAAGTATTATTAGATACTTTAGGAATTTAGGATTTAGGAGTTTGAACATTACCATTTACCATTAGATATTAAGTTCAATTCAAAGAAAAAAGATTATAAGTAAATATGATAAGAATTTAAATAATTAATCATATGAATCATATGATATAATTTAATGAGACTATATGATTATATAATATCAAATTAAGTAATTGACATTAGATTCAACAATGTGTTATTTATAATCACAATTGAAGTATTAATGTATTTTTTGAACATTTTTTAGAAAAAAAAATTTAACCAGTTTTTGAAAAAAAAAAAAAAAAAATTAACCATTTTTTGAACAATTTTGAATTTTTTGAACCATTTGTAACAATTTTTTTAAAATTGAATAATTGATAGTTAATAGTTTTATCCCTAAACAAATGAGAGGATTGATGAAGTTTTAATGTTTTATTTGTATCATTTAATGTTTTATTTGAACTTATTTTATATGCTTTGTGTTGAACTTTTTTTTATATATTTTTTTTTATATGTTGTGACAGTTGTCTGAATTCTGAACTTTTTTTTGTATGTTGTGTTGAATTTTTTTTTTTTAAAAAAAAAGTTAACCGGTTATGATTTAATATTTAAGGAAAATTTTTTAAAGTACAAGTAAATGTAAATTTTGGGTCAAATATTTTTGATTTTTCAATATGGGCTATTTTTATAGCAATTGGGCCCAAGAAGATATTAAAAATACATGAAAAAAAAATGAGGGTAAAAAAAAGTCCAAAAAAAAAAAGCCCAAAAAGCCATAAAGAAAGCCCAAAAAGCCAAATTTTAAAAAAGCGGTTAGCGAGCGGTTATCTATTTCGCTAACCGCTAACCGGCGGTTAACCGCTAACCGCTAGGCGGTTAGCGGTTGCGGTTAGTGAAATCTACTAACCGCTAAGGCGGTTACAGTTAGCGGTTATTGCCACTAACCGCTAACCGTAACCGCCTTTGCACCCCTACCAATGGGTGAATAAAAACAAAAAAAGAAAATATTTTTTGGAATAAATAGTAAATAATTAGTCACTGTAGTTTGCCTAAATTACAAATTGCTTCATATCGTATTAAAGTAAAATCAAAGATACAAAATTTGATTTCAGGGAATAAACTGGTTTTTTTTTTTAAATATCTAAAGAACCATACATTTGATTTTACTTTGTTAAAAGAATAGGGGTATTATAGAAATATAACAAAATAAGTAGCCTTTTTGATACAATTTGGTAGTTTGATAGGCTACTTTAGTCACTTTTGAACATTGGAGGACTATATTGCAAACGGCTCGTAGTTTGGATGGTTTTTTTTTTTTTTTTTAATATTTTTCTCATTTATTTTTTTTTAAAGAAAATACCCCAAGTCGCCACTAATTGAGCTGCACAAAATAGTTTACCGCCATCTATTAATAGATTACCGCCATCTATTAATAGATGGCGGTAAACTGGCAGGGGTTCTAAAATTTTCGGAACCCATTTTTTCACCAAATCCCATGATCTCCCGTCAGCAGCTCATCAATCGTCTCTCACTCTCACTCTCACTCTCCCTCTCTCTCTCTCTCTCTCTCTCTCTCTCACTCACTCCACGCAAGTTTCTCTCTCTCCAGCAGCTCTCTTTCCGGCGCACCTCTCTCTCTGCCAGCTCTCACTCTGGCGAACTTAACGCTCACTTGTAGCTCTCTCTGGTATGAGTTTCCTTGCAAACCTTAAATGCCTCTCAATCACTCAAATAGTATCCATGAATTGTGATTTGAAGAAATTAAGTATTTGGGTACTTCCTCTCTTCTTCTCTTTCTATTTTTTCCCTACAGAACTGATTGGTTCCATTCAAAAACTGCTGTGGACCCCTAAATTCTTCTAAATTTCTAGGAACAAATTTGAAAAAAAAAAAAAAAACGAATTGTAATGGGTACACAGTTGCTATTACTCTGTTAAAGCAAAGAACTCAGTTTCTATTTTTTTGTATGAATCAGTCAAATTGTTTTGGGTCATTTTTTTTTTTTTTTTTTTAACTCTCTACTTCTGGGGTAGTTTAGGTTTTAGAAGAATTTTTTAATTTTCTGAAATATCTGTAAATTGTTGTATCTTTTGCTGCTGAGTTGCGTCTTGTTTCCTGAGATGTTTTTGGTTGGCTTTTGTTGGTTGGGGTTTTTCCTTTTGAGACTGGTTTGTAATATCTGGTGGTTGGTTTTGTGTTTCAGCTTGTTTCTGGTTGTTAAGAAAGAAAGTATTTACTCATAAAAAAAAAAAAAAAAAAGAATAAAAGTGAAATTATGTCAAGAAGAAATAAGTATTTACTCCAAAGCATAAACTCCATGTTTTTCTTTGTGAATGCCTATATATTGGCCATTGTCTCTCATTATTCTTCTTTAGGGTTTTAAGAATTTCCACCAATACTTTCTAATTTACTGAAGTGGAGATTCATTCCTCAAGTTTGTTGGGAAGGAATGCATAGCATAAGTAGATAGTTGTTGAGTGTTACATCTTTACAAAAGTGGAATTTTGGGTCACTGTAGTAGCAATTGTCTTTGATATGGTACATTTGTGCCGCTTCAATCTTCATAGTAATATATACATAGTCATTGATTTAGGATATAATTTGCATGCTTTAGAAAGTTGATTAGGAATGTCTTTGCTTGTGGGAAATAACTTTTCATTTTAGGGGTTTTGATCCTCTTCCTAGTTTGAGAACCAAAGGGGAGTCATGACTTCTATAAGTTTTAGTTTTAGTTTTAATTTTTTTAGTAATTGAGCAAGCTTTTACACTCAACACACACACAAAAAAATTGAGCCCTTTAGTTCCATCATGCTTTCTAAATGTCGTTATCTGGGTGGAATGCAATGAGGAAGAATGGCGAGGACACCTAATCAAGGATGAGTTCCACTAATTTCTAATCTGGTGCTGTGCCAACCTTATCACCAGAATTGTACAATCCTATGATTATTACCAATAACTAGTCCACTATTGTGCTGTCTACCTACAACACCACCCTCCTCAACTGCACCATCTCATTGTGTTCATTCATGTTGCTGTGTGGTCCCCCTCCTCCCCTCCCCCGAAAAGAAAAATGTAGTGCATGTAGATATTTTGGTAAGAAAATAGTCTATGCTGTAGGTGTTAAGATAAATATTTTAACAAGAAACAATTTAGTGATATCTTGCTAGAGTTGGTGTTTTTTAAGATAACAGATGGAGTGGGTGATCTTTTGAATTTTTAATATAGTTACCAAATGTTATCTTCAGAATTTCTAATACAGTTGTTGTATGCATATTATGCTTCTTGAAGACATATTTTTATTCTTTGGCCTTATTTATGTGAGTTGATAAGTGCTAAATATTGCATATTTGGACCCCTTTATTTACATTAGTTAATCCTTTAGCTGTGTCGTTATTTAATATTTTGTGTTAGTTTTGTGTTTTTAGTGTTTTGTAGGTCATTGAAGAAAAACTGCAGCTTTAAAGGGAAAAATGCGAAGTTTGGAAGAAAGCATACTTTGAGAAGACCTAGATTGTGTGGTTAAGTCTAACCAAATCCAATAAAAGGTTAAATCAGATTCAAATTCAGATTCTGCACATATCTTAGTATTTTGACCATAACTCTCCGCTCAAATATCGGATTGAAGTGATTCCAACGGCATTAGAAAGCTAGCTCAAAATAATACAATTTGTTGTGAAATAGGATTTTCGTAATTCTGACAGTTTCTATGCCAAAATCGCCCCGCAATTATAGGACACAAATCTGGACGAATCCTATTCCGATTTCAGACTTCTATTTTGACTGGGAGACAGATCTCCGAATTATCTAGGTTTACTTGGGCTTCTAGGACTTCCCTAAGCCTATAAATAGACTTCTTTGCATTCAAGAATATAGACACAATCCCAGAGAGCAAAATTCTTTTGTTTAGTTTTTCTTTAGGTTTAGGTTTAGGTTTAGATTTTATTTTTATGTGGAGCTAAATTCCCAACTAAGGTTGGGGATGAAGCCTCACCGATGAAGAACAACATACTTTTATGTAAGTTTTTATTATTCTGATTTTATTGGGTTTTATATTTCAATTGTTTTACTTCTAATCAATTGTATGGAGTGATTCTTGGATATCTCTTGTGATTCAAGGATACATGTGATGATTTGAGATAATTTCATATGATTGATTGCTTGGCTTTTAACTCATAAAAATTGGATATCCCTTGTGATTTGTTCTACGGATACATCTGGTGTTTTAATTTAATTTGGATTCCTTTTGTGATTTGGTCAATGAATGGATACATGGGATGGTTTTGATTAATTCTTTGAAGTATAGTAAAACATATCTATGATTTAATTTGTGAGAACTTCGGATTAATATTGATGAACATAAAGTATGTTGTTATGATTTGGTGAGTGTAAATTCCCAAACCTTAGTACATTTATCCTTAGATTTACTTATTTTATTTAGTTTATGTTTATCCTTTAATTTTCAAAACTCAAAAATCAAAACCTTTTTGGAACTAGATTAGGATTTAATTAGTTTAGATATAAATTGCTCTTTCAAAAATACAATTCTCTGTGGGATCGACCTCGCACTTGCAATCCATTAAACTACAATTGATTCGTGCACTTGCGAGTTAAATAAATTTGCACAACATGAGCCCCATCCAACCAAAAAAAAAAAAAAAACTCATCTTGAGAGAGCTTGAGATCACTTGATGGATCTGAGTTTCAGATATTGAGGCTTGGCCATTATAGGAAGTAGTCCTATTGATCAGTCTTAGAATATGAATAATGTGGTCATGTAGCTGGTTGCTAGCAAGTCCTGTTTGCATTGATATTAAGTTTGTTCCTTCTCTTCCTGTTGCACCCTCGATCGAGTAAAATACATCTGCAGCATTACATCCACCTTATTATAGATAATTTTTCATGTCTTCCTGGAATTGCAACAGGAAAAGCAAAGTATTGTTAATTAAAACATGATCACATACCAAGATATATGTCAAGACCCAAGAAGAAAAAAAAAAAAAAAAACACTTAATTTGGAAAGGGAAAGGGAAGTGGGAATCAATGCGTATTTTGTCAAGATAAGTGAAATTATTTGGTGTGAATGATTATATTATTTTTTTGTGTTTTAAGTTGAGATATCTGCTTCTTAGTATAATGTACAAAACACTTAATTTAAACCACGATATAATTGAAGTTATCTTCAAAATCTAAAGCATATGTCATTATGGCTTTGCACATCTATCCCATTATCACATCCATCAAGTTTAGGCAGATTAGGGAACATAGTCAAGGGAGTGGATCATCAGGTTTTATTGATAAGCTTTTGTACGGTTCTTTGTTCTATATGAAAAAGCTTATCAAAAGCTCTTGTTCTATCACCTACATATATATATAGCTGCAAACTATCAAGAAAAAAAAAAAAAGCTCTTGGATGAACACATATAACCATGACAGTGCATAAAGCTTTTTTATTTTTTTGTCATGGAAGTTAAGCTTTTGTTCTGCTCTAATGGTGTTTGACTTGACAGTGCATAATGCTTTTTTTATTGATAAGCTCTTGGTATATATTGAAAAACTTTGAAAAAGGTATATTCATAGTTGATGAGTTTTACAATTACATTGGTGTAATATATATACAACTTGACATAAGACACAGCTAACCCTAAAACCAGAATCTGCAACAAATCAATTTACTACAAGGAAAAAGAAATCTTCTTATTGGCTAGCTTGGTCTTCAAGTCTTTCAATTCTTGAGCTTCTTTCCTTTTACAAACGATTTGATTACAGCCAGTTGATACTCCCAAACCCACTTTACATGATGTCATAGGAGGTTGAGGAATATAGAGAATCTTTCCATATTGAGTTTCAGCTTTCTTGCAGTTGTGAGATTACATTGAACGCCTATCTGCGATCGATTGCATCAGACCTGCGATCGATCGTAGACTACTCTGATTCTCATCTTGAGCTTTTGGTGTTGCGACTGATCTTGCGATCGGTCGCAGATTACTCTGGTTCTCACCTTGAGCTTCTGGTACTGCGATCGATCCTGCGATCGATCGCAGATTACTCTGATTCTCACCTTGAGCTTCTAGTACTGCGACCGATCCTGCGATCGATCGCACTTGACCTGCGCTCGATCCCCTGAGAGCATTACATGCTTTAACATATATAAACACATATAATCATTCTCAGTTTGCAGAATAGATATTGTAGAACATATAGAGAACATAGTGGAAAGGGAAGTGGGAATAGAATAACAAATGAAAGTTAAGCTTTTGTTATGCTCTAATGGTGTTTGACTTGACAGAGTATAGTTTCCACTAAAATCACCTACATTCTATAGGTTGTTTTTGTTTTTCACTCCTTAGCATATTAATAGGTTGGAGGTGTGTTAATATATTGTTGTTTTTATTACATTTGATTATCATTTGTAAAATGCTTTACTTAATTTTTTTCCAGGAGATTCTTAAGGAGGTGTCTCGACCTAGTGTTCATCCTGTCTTAAGTAATACTCGACGCCCAGGAGTGGCTGCTGTTGAAGCTCACACCAAGGTATAAGCAATTAGAGCGTCGATTATCTTTTTAACTGCCATAATATGTGAATGAAAAGCTTCATTTCCTAAGGCCGAAATGAAATTCTAGTGCAACTTGATTAATTATTGCATTTGATATCATGGTTGTGTCCTATTTCTGTGTATATTCATTATTGGACGGCTTTCTATGTATCGTGTCAAGATCATTTGGTCTTCATTTCTTTAATTTCCTGCTGTCTAAATACTGGTCTAACTTTTGCTGAGGATGACATTTGTTAATTTCTAGCTCATGAGAGTTTCAAGCTTGTATTCGTACTGCATCTCTCCCTTCTTCTCTTGTGGTTGCATTAAACCTCTCTTCTTCTCTTGTGGTTGTATTAAACCTTGCTTCTTCTCTTATTATTACTTTTAGATTAGTATTAAGTCTTATTCTTATATTAGGATTATGTTATTAATTTTCTACTTCACATCTACTTCTGTTATCAAAGTTGGTATGGATTATGATTGTATTATCTTTTCTATTTAAGTTCAATAAGGAAGCAGCACAGTAAACTTGAAACAAGACAACATTCTATAATAAATATCAAACCTAACAACAATACTAAAAAATGTAAAACTGTCATTGAGCTAAACTAGTAAATAAATTACAAATAGAAATTTGTTCTAAACTAGTAACCCACTTCTAGAATATTTTGTTAGGTAACATCGCATTGAGTTAGCATCATTTCGTGTATATTTGTTCTAAACTAGTAACCCACTTTTAGAATTCTCTCATTACCCATGCTCTTTTTAAACTTTCCTTCCCTTAATATTTGAGAACAGACCTCCTATTTAATTATATTAATTGTTAAGAATCTGATCTTCTAATTCCCTTGTGTGCGTACATGTACGTAACGAATAACTTCTAATAGGGACATCAATATGGATAGGAGTTGGATGCGGGAAAGTACTCGATGTTCAGAGCGATTTCAAAAAGGTGTGGAAGAATTCATGGGAATGACAGTTAAATCAGTTGATTCACGTGATATGACAAAGTGTCCATGCCGTGATTGTGCAAATCGATATTATTCTCATATTAGCGAGGTGAAGGGTCACTTGTATATGAATGGATTTACTCTGACGTACACTAGATGGATATTTCACGGGGAAGAAGATCATTTTAGGGAAAACACTTCTACAAACATGCACACACATACAAGTGAAATGATGGAGGAGGTTGATGCAGTTGAAGAATTGTTAGACAATGTATGTATGGGGACATTTGTTGATGCTAACATCGGAGAATCCTCTACTTCACAGGGCCCCACAACTGATAATCACGAACAAACAAGCTCCTTCTACCAAGTTTGGGAAGATGGTTTACGAGAACTTTATCCAGGCTGCAAGAAATTTACACGAATTGCTTTTATACTGAAGATGCTTCATATAAAGGCGTTCTGCAACATGAGTAAAAAGGCGTTTGATATGATGATTGACTTGATAAAGACGGCCCTCCCAGATGGAGAGACATTGCCACGCTCGTATAGAGAAGCAATACAGTTTAGGCGACACTTGGGATTTGGTTACGATAAGATACACGCATGCAAGAATGGTTGTGTGCTTTTTTGGAAAGAACATGCAGACAAAGTGGTATGCCCAAAGTGCAACAATTCAAGATGGATTGATGGCAAAGGCAAAAAAAGTAATATTCCTCAAAAGGTCTTTTTCCAATAAAATCAAGGTTACAGCGGTTGTTTATGACAAAAGAAATGGCCAAGGAAATGCGGTGGCACAAAGAAGGTCGAGAAGATGATGGCAATACTCTCAGACACCCTGCCGATTCTATTGTATGGAAAGAGTTTGATAAAAGACATGAGTGGTTTGCAAGTGATTCCTGCAATGTGTGGCTTGGTTTAGCAAGTGATGGTTTCAACCCATATGGTAATATGAGTACAACATATAGCATATGGGCAGTAATGTTAACGGTGTACAATCTCCCTCCGTGGATGTGTATGAAGAGTCCAAATTTGATGTTGCCCCTTATTATCCCAAGGCCTTCAGATCCTGGAAAGAATATTGATGTATATTTGCGGCCATTGGTTGATGACTTGAAAGATTTGTGGAATGAAGGCATACGCGTGTACGATGCATCAAAGAAAGAGACATTTCAATTGCATGCGACATTACTATGGATTATAAATGATTTTCCTGCATATGGAAAATTATCTGGGTGGTCTACAATTGGAAAGCTTGCATGTCCAGTATGTAATAAGGATACATCGTTCAGGTATTTGAAGTATGGGCATAAGGTGTGCTTCATGTGTCATCGTCGGTGGCTTCCTCAAGAGCATCCATGGCGCAAAAAAGGAGATTTGTTCGATGGTACAGAGGAGCATAGATTGCAACCTGAAGAATTGTCTGGAAGTCAATTGTTGAAACAGCTAAGAGATGCTGAGGGTTTGCAATTTGGAAAAACAAGCGGGAGAAAAGAGAAAGAAAACAGATGTTGTGTTGAATTGGAAGAAGAGAAGTATTTTCTTTGAGTTGCCTTACTGGTCAAGCTTGAAACTACGTCATAATTTAGATGTAATGCATATTGAGAAGAACATATGTGAAAGTATCTTAGGTACGTTGATGAATATTGATGGGAAGACCAAGGACACAGTCAATGCACGAAGAGATTTACAGTTGATGGGTATACGTAAAGAATTGCATGTGCAGCCAAATGGTGAAACTTATAGGATGCTACTTGCGAAGTACACCTTGACAAGAGATGAGAAGAAGAGTTTATGTGAGTGGTTGAAAGGTGTTAAATTTCCTGACGGGTATGCATCTAACATTGGTAGATGTGTGAACAAGCTTCCTGGTAAAATTTCGGGTATGAAAAGCCACGATTGTCATGTCTTCTTACAGCGCTTGCTTCCTGTTGCAATTCGAAATTTCTCTACGTCGGAAATACGAACAACATTGACCGAGTTCAGTACATTTTTTACGCCGTTATGTGCACGGACGTTGAAAGTTGATATCCTAAAACAAATGAAAGTCGACATTGTAACAATTTTATGCAAAATGGAAAAAATATTTCCGCCAGCTTTTTTTGATGTTATGATCCATCTAGCACTTCATTTACCTCGGGAGGCCGAGCTTGCTGGTCCCGTACAAACCCGTTGGATGTATCCGTTCGAAAGAGAACTTGGAAGATATAAGAAGTGGACGCGTAACAAAGCGCGTCCAGAGGGGTCTATTGTCGAGTGTTACTTAGCTGAGGAGAGCTTGACCTTCTGTTCCAGGTACCTTCGGGGGATTGAGACAAGATGGAACCGTGAACGGAGAAATGTTGGCGTTGATGTTGTAGAATTGAGCCAGCGCTTGGATGTGTTCTCCCAACGAGTTCGGCCGTTAGGAGCAGCTAAATTAGTAACACTGGATGCTAATGATTTTGCTAGGGCACGATAGTATGTGCTTACCAATTGTAACGAAACGGCCTCATATTTGGAGTAAGTTTAGTAATGGTCTTTGTGTTTTACCTGTTACGACATGTTATAATTTTAGCGTTGATGATCATTTACCGATACGTTTATTTTTCATGCAGTGAACATTATAATATGATCAAAAGAGAAGGCGGTCGTGACATTGAAAAAAAGCATGAGGCTAACTTTGAACGTTGGTTCCATTGTTTATACAATAGTAGGCGTACTGCAGACAATGGCTCAAAACAATTATATGATCTTGCATGCGGGCATGATTGTCATGTTAGATCGTATAGAGGTTGTATCGTGAATGCGGTTAGGTACCAAACGAAAGAATGTGCAGAAACTCATACTACCCAGAACAGTGGTATTTCTGTTTCAGGTGAGGACGAAACCTCAATAACGGAGTATTATGGTGAGTTAAAAAATATTCTAGAGTTACGTTACCCTGGCCAAAATCTCGTGTACTTGTTTGAGTGCGATTGTTGGGACACTGAGAGTGCAACAGGAGTACGAATGGACCAAGGCTTCACGATTGTGAATACTTCTCGTAAATGGTGTGAATCCGACCCGTTCATCTTAGCATGTCAAGCTTCGCAAGTGTTTTACTTGGATGATCCCAAATTGGGTGGTAATTGAAAAGTGGTGCAGAAGTGGATCAATAGAGACATCTATGATATTCCAACAGTACAAAAGGGAGATAATACAGAAGATGACCAAAGACTCCGTGATGACGTATACCAGGAAGGTGAATGTGTTGGGGGTAATATGGTCTTTGTTGATGAAGCAAATGTTGAAGCCTCCACTCAATTACGTAGAGATGATGCGACAAGAGCAATTGATGAATTATATATTCAACTTGATGCAAGCATGTTTGCCAACGATAACTTGCCGGGTGAGGACCATGATACAAACTTTGATGAGGAAGAGGAGTTATGTAGCGACAACGATATAGACTCTGAACACGAACAATCATCTTCAAGTAACAGTGATACAGATTCTGAATATGAATCTGATGATGAAATGTGTTGAACACATAAGCTCACATTTGGTGTAAGTACAAAGTGTATTAGCATATTTAATGAAGTTGATGCTCTCTCTCTCTCTCTCTCTCTCTCTCTCTATATATATATATATATATATACATGTATTGTGGTGTTTGTTTTTTTTTTTTACTAACATGATTATTGTATGTTTGTCAAAAATATTGAACATACTATATGGTTATAATTTGACTAATATAATTTTTTGGTTTTTGAGTTGTTTGCAGATTGATCATAACAATGACAACAACAGGACGTAAACGTGTTCCAGCAGCACGAGGCCGTGGCCAAGGTCAAGGTCGGGGCCTTATTGACGAGCATGAGAGTCCAACTCCCAATTTTGGGTTTGGTGATACAGATATGCAAATGGCGCCCTCACCCCCCGTCCTCCTCGAGTCAGTGGATAAGCATCCTTCGCACGAGTCTAATGATCCTATTCACTCAGTGGCAGGATTGGATTCACAGGGAGGCGCCCCTACTTCATCTTGTAAGTTTATGAATTATATGTTTATGAAATGTTATTTTTGTATTATTTTGGTTTGTTATAGACATTTCACAATATAACTTACTACGTTACCATGTTTTGCGTAACAGCTACCACGTCTGTCAGAAGTGTAAGGGGTAAGGCCAAGTGTAAGAAGTTGAGTGAGCACGTACTTAAGAATGGTCCCTTAGTGCTAAACATCCCAAATAGACACCGGGCACCTGTAGGCGATAATGCATCATGGTTTGCAAGCAAGATTGGGGAGATTATTCGTAACATGTGCGAACTCCATCACGGTGAATGGAAAAAGGTCCCAGCTGAAGAAAAGAGCAAGTTGTTGTTTCATGTTCAGGTATGAATATCAATGTAATGTTTAATAATATGTTTCGTATGGAAAATTAATGTGACACATTTTTTACCATTGTTTTCTTATCTATTATGTATCAGGCAAACTTCGCACTGAATATGGAACGATACGAGCACATCAAAG
>NC_081544.1:6412409-6437983 GCF_901000735.1 Corylus avellana | reverse complement strand
GGTTCATACTCACCAAATCTCCTAGAAGAGGCAACATCCTGTTAGCAATAATCTTGGTAATGCATCCATTTTACTTAGATCCTATCAATCCATAACCCCTTCAAAAGTCATAAAGAAACAAAAAAAATACTGATATGTATTTGTGCTTGTGTATTTGAGATGTTAAGGGCTGTAATATACTACACCTGAATGCCACCATCTTCACCAAATTTACCATGTATAACTGGTAAATTTGTGTCTACAGAAGCAGGAAGATGTTCTGCAAACGCCTATCTGCGATCGATCGCATCAGGCCTGCGATCGATCGCAGAGTACTCTGATTCTCAGTTTGAGCTTCTGATCCTGCAATCGATCCTGCGATCGATCGCAGTTTGCTTTGCTTCTCACATTGAGTTTCTGGTACTGCGATCGATCCTGCGATCGATCGCAGTTTGCTCTGATTCCCACCTTGAGCTTCTGGTACTGCGATCGATCCTGCGATCGATCGCACGTGACCTGCGCTCGATCCCCTAAGGACAAGCTTTAACATATATAAACACATATAATCTTTTGTGGTTCCATTAAACTTCTCTTCTTCTCTTGTTGTTGTATTAAACCTTGCTTCTTCTCTTATTATTACTTTTAGATTAGTATTAAGTCTTATTCTTAGATTACTATTATGTTATTAATTTTCTACTTCACATCTACTTCTGTTATCAAAGTTGGTATGGATTATAATTGTATTGTCTTTTCTATTTAAGTTCAATAAGAAAGCAGCACAGTAAACTTGAAACAAGACAACATTCTATAATAAATATCAAACCTAACAACAATACTAAAAAAATGTAAAACTGTCATTGAGCTAAACTAGTAAATAAATTACAAATAGAAATTTGTTCTAAACTAGTAACCCACTTCTAGAATATTTTGTTAGGTAACATTGCATTGAGCTAGCATCATTTCGTGTATATTTGTTCTAAACTAGTAACCCACTTCTAGAATTCTCTCATTACCCATGCTCCTTTTAAACTTTCCCTCCCTTAATATTTGAGAACAGACCTCCCATTTAATTCTATTAATTCTTAAGAATCTGATCTTCTAATTCCCTTGTGTGCGTACATGTACGTAACGAATAACCTTTAATAGGGACATCAATATGGATAGGAGTTGGATGCGGAAAAGTACTCGATGTTCAGAGCGATTTCAAAAAGGTGTGGAAGAATTCATGGGAATGGCAGTTAAATCAGTTGATTCACGTGATATGACAAAGTGTCCATGCCGTGATTGTGCAAATCGATATTATTCTCATATTAGCGAGGTGAAGGGTCACTTGTATATGAATGGATTTACTCCGACATACACTAGATGGATATTTCACGGGGAAGAAGATCATTTTAGGGAAAACACTTCTACAAACATTCACACACATACAAGTGAAACGATGGAGGAGGTTGATGCAGTTGAAGAATTGTTAGACGATGTATGTATGGGGACATTTGTTGATGCTAACATCGGAGAATCCTCTACTTCACAGGGCCCCACAACTGATAATCACGAACAAACAAGCTCCTTCTACCAATTTTGGGAAGATGGTTTACGAGAACTTTATCCAGGCTGCAAGAAATTTACACAAATTGCTTTTATACTGAAGATGCTTCATATAAAGGCGTTCTGCAACATGAGTAACAAGGCGCTTGATATGATGATTGACTTGATAAAGACGGCCCTCCCAGATGGAGAGACATTGCCACGCTCGTATAGAGAAGCAATACAGTTTAGGCGACACTTGGGATTCGGTTACGATAAGATACACACATGCAAGAATGGTTGTGTGCTTTTTTGGAAAGAACATGCAGACAAAGTGGTATGCCCAAAGTGCAACAATTCAAGATGGATTGATGGCAAAGGCAGAAAAAGTAATATTCCTCAAAAGGTCTTACGGTATTTCCCAATAAAATCGAGGTTACAACGGTTGTTTATGACAAAAGAAATGGCCAAGGAAATGCGGTGGCACAAAGAAGGTCGAGAAGATGATGGCAATACTCTCAGACACCCCGCCGATTCTATTGTATGGAAAGAGTTTGATAAAAGACATGAGTGGTTTGCAAGTGATTCCCGCAACGTGCGGCTTGGCTTAGCAAGTGATGGTTTCAACCCATATGGTAATATGAGTACAACATATAGCATATGGGCAGTAATGTTAACGGTGTACAATCTCCCTCCGTGGATGTGTATGAAGAGTCCAAATTTGATGTTGCTCCTTATTATCCCAGGGCCTTCAGATCCTGGAAAGAATATTGATGTATATTTGCGACCATTGGTTGATGACTTGAAAGATTTATGGAATGAAGGCATACGCGTGTACGATGCATCAAAGAAAGAGACATTTCAATTGCATGCGACATTACTATGGACTATAAATGATTTTCCTGCATATGGAAAATTATCTGGGTGGTCTACAATTGGAAAGCTTGCATGTCCAGTATGTAATAAGGATACATCGTTCAGGTATTTGAAGTATGGGCATAAGGTGTGCTTCATGTGTCATCGTCGGTGGCTTCCTCAAGAGCATCCATGGCGCAAAAGAGGAGATTTGTTCGATGGTACAGAGGAGCATAGATTGCAACCTGAAGAATTGTCTGGAAGTCAATTGTTGAAACAGCTAAGAGATGCTGAGGGTTTGCAATTTGGAAAAACAAGCGGGAGAAAGAGAAAGAACACAGATGTTGTGTTGAATTGGAAGAAGAGAAGTATTTTCTTTGAGTTGCCTTACTGGTCAAGTTTGAAAGTACGTCACAATTTAGATGTAATGCATATTGAGAAGAACATATGTGAAAGTATCTTAGGTACGTTGATGAATATTGATGGGAAGACCAAGGACACAGTCAAGGCACGAAGAGATTTACAGTTGATGGGTATACGTAAAGAATTGCATGTGCAGCCAAATGGTGAAACTTATAGGATGCCACTTGCGAAGTACACCTTGACAAGAGATGAGAAGAAGAGTTTATGTGAGTGGTTGAAAGGTGTTAAATTTCCTGACGGGTATGCATCTAACATTGGTCGATGTGTGAACAAGCTTCCTGGTAAAATTTCGGGTATGAAAAGCCACGATTGTCATGTCTTCTTACAGCGCTTGCTTCCTGTTGCAATTCGAAATTTCTCTACGTCGGAAATACGAACAACATTGACCGAGTTCAGTACATTTTTTACGCAGTTATGTGCACGGACGTTGAAAGTTGATATCCTAAAACAAATGAAAGTCGACATTGTAATAATTTTATGCAAAATGGAAAAAATATTTCCGCCAGCTTTTTTTGATGTTATGATCCATCTAGCACTTCATTTACCTCGGGAGGCCGAGCTTGCTGGTCCCGTACAAAACCGTTGGATGTATCCGTTCGAAAGAGAACTTGGAAGATATAAGAAGTGGACGCGTAACAAAGCGCGTCCAGAGGGGTCTATTGTCGAGTGTTACTTAGCTGAGGAGAGATTGACCTTCTGTTCCAGGTACCTTCGGGGGATTGAGACAAGATGGAACCGTGAACGGAGAAATGTTGACGTTGATGTTGTAGAATTGAGCCAGCGCTTGGATGTGTTCTCCCAACGAGTTCGGCCGTTAGGAGCAGCTAAATTAGTAACACTGGATGCTAATGATTTTGCTAGGGCACGATGGTATGTGCTTACTAATTGTAACGAAACGGCCTCATATTTAGAGTAAGTTTAGTAATGGCTTTTGTGTTTTACTTGTTACGACATGTTATAATTGTAGGGTTGATGATCATTTACCAATACGTTTATTTTTCATGCAGTGAACATTATAATATGATCAAAAGAGAAGGCGGCCGTGACATTGATAAGAAGCATGAGGCTAACTTTGAACGTTGGTTCCATAAACGTTTATACAATAGTGGGCGTACTGCAGACAATGACTCAAAACACTTATATGATCTTGCATGTGGGCCTGATCGTCATGTTAGATCGTATAGAGGTTGCATCGTGAATGGGGTTAGGGTATTATGGTGAGTTAAAAAATATTCTAGAGTTACGTTACCCTCGCCAAAATCTCGTGTACTTGTTTGAGTGCGATTGGTGGGACACTGGGAGTGCAACAGGAGTACGAATGGACCAAGGCTTCACGATTGTGAATACTTCTCATAAATGGTGTGAATCCGACCCGTTCATCTTAGCATGTCAAGCTTCGCAAGTGTTTTACTTGGATGATCCCAAATTGGGTGGTAATTGGAAAGTGGTGCAGAAGTGGATCAATAGAGACATCTATGATATTCCAACAGTACAAAAGGGAGATAATACAGAAGATGACCAAAGACTCAGTGATGACGTATACCAGGAAGGTGAATGTGTTGGGGGTAATATGGTCTTTGTTGATGAAGCGAATGTTGAAGCCTCCACTCAATTACGTAGAGATGATGCGACAATAGCAATTGACGAATTATATATTCAACTTGATGCAAGCATGTTTGCCAACGATAACTTGCCAGACGAGGACCATTATACAAACTTTGATGAGGAAGAGGAGTTATGTAGCGACAACGATATAGACTCTGAACACGAAGAGGACTCTGAACACGAACAATCATCTTCAAGTAACAGTGCTACAGATTCTGAATATGAATCTGATGATGAAATGTGTTGAACACATAAGCTCAAATTTGGTGTAAGTACAAAGTGTATTAGCATATTTAATGAAATTGATGCTCTCTCTCTCTCTCTCTCTCTCTCTCTATATATATATATATATATATATATTGTGGTGTTTTTTTTTTTACTAGCATGATTATTGTATGTTTGTCAAAAATATTGAACATGCTATATGGTTATAAATTGACTAATATAATTTTGTGGTTTTTGACTTGTTAGCAGATTGATCATAACAATGACAACAACAGGACGCAAACGTGTTCCAGCAGCACGAGGCCGAGGCCGAGGCCAAGGTCAAGGCCGGGGCCTTATTGACGAGCATGAGAGTCCGACTCTCAATTCTGGGTTTGGTGATACAGATATGCATGTGTCGCCCTCGCCCCCCCTCCTCCTCGAGTCAGTGGATGGGCATCCTTCGCATGAGTCTAATAATCCTATTCACTCAGTGGCAGGATTGGATTCACAGGGAGCCGCCCCTACTGCATCTTGTAAGTTCATGAATTTTATATTTATGAACTGTTATTTTTGTATTATTTTGGTTTGTTATAGACATTTGACAATATACTTTTCCAAATATAACTTACTACGTTACCATGTTTTGCATAACAGCTACCACGTCTGTCAGAAGTGTAAGGGGTAAGGCCAAGTGTAAGAAGTTGAGTGACCATGTACTTAAGCATGGTCCCGTAGTGCTAAACATCCCAAATAGACACCGGGCACCTGTAGGCGAGAATGCATCATGGTTTGCAAGCAAGATTGGGGAGATTATTCGTAACATGTGCGAACTCCATCACGGTGAATGGAAAAAGGTCCCAGCTGAAGAAAAGAGCAAGTTGTTGTTTCATGTTCAGGTATGAATATCAATGTAATGTTTAATAATATGTTTCGTATGGAAAATTAATGTGACACATTTTTTACCATTGTTTTCTTATCTATTATGTTTCAGTCAAACTTCGCACTGAATATGGAACGATACGAGCACATCAAAGCTGTTGAACATAAATTGGGTCGTGCATATGCTAGGCTTCGTTCGAACTTGTATAGGGATCATTACAAGAAATATTTTGACGGCATTGATAAAGACGATGATGAGGGGATTGCCAAGGCTAAGGCTATTGGGAGGGAAAACGTGCCAGCAGGGTATGGTCCTCAACAGTGGAACCTAATATGTGACTCATTTGATGACGGTAAATGGAAGGTAAATATATATTATTATACTGATTAGAATATTCAAATTGATATAATTTGCATGCACTTGAAGACATTTTATGAATAATTGTGTTTTTTTTTTCTTTCCAAATTTCATAGAAAAAGTCTGAACGAAATACCCTAAACAGAAGCAAATTGGAAACAATCACACAGCTGGGACTTGTTCATTTGTCAACGTCATTTACAAAAAGGTAAGTATCTCGTACCATAATTTAATGAAAGTAACGTTATTTAGTGTAAACTTTGATTATATGTATTATGTGTAGGAACAAGAAACAAAAGTGAAGCCTAATCCTGTTGAACTATATGAGGTTACCCATACAAGAAAAAAGGATAAACAGTTTGTGAACGACAAATGCAAAAGTCTATATGTAAGTAATTGTTTACGCTCCGATCATTAAGTTGATTAGTGAAGAACATGAATAGTAAACTTGCATGAAGTATATGTTAAACTAAGGCCAACTATGACTTGTGCAGCTTCAAATGCAAGAATTAACAACCAGTGAGGCCTTAGAGGAAGGCAATGTGGAGGGAACAAGTGTGGATGACCGAATGCAAGAAATAGTCACACAAGTACTAGGGGGCCGACGAGCTGGGCACGTTAGAGGAATGGGATGCGGTCTTATTCCTACCCCTTTAAGAACTTCATCTCAAGCGTTCACCCACTTCGACAACCACGATGAGTGTAGGAAAAGACAAGAAGATACTCAAAGCGAGCTTCAACAGACTAGAATTGAACTTCATCAGTACAGGGAGAATTTGCAAGCCAACGTTGAGGAAACGAACAAATTGAAAGCCACTGTTGAGTTCTTAATGTCACGTATTGGAGGGTTAGTGAAACTCTACCTATGCATTAATTTTACAAAAACACACATACTAAGTAATCGTTAAAAAGCTTATTGATCATTATATGAAATTTTATTCTCTTAGGTCTGGAGGGAGCTTGCTTGGAGGTGCATCAAGTGAAGCCAACAATTGAGGGAGCTTTGGAATAACTTTATTTAGGATGTACTCTTTGATAGCATCTATTTGTGATATATTTTTTGATACTATGTATTTGGATAGTTGTTGGTACTTTCTATTTGCTAATGTGTATTTGACTATTTGTTGATCGTGATCTGTTTGGTAATGTATATTTGTTGGTACTTTTTATTTGGTTTATATTATATTAAGATATTCGCAAAATTTTTGGTTCAACAACTTTTGAGTTAGTAAATCTCCCTTGACATGGTTATCAAGGTTAAAGAACTTTGAGTAAACAATGCAAGGGAGTAATAATATCTTTCTAAATTTTATTTTTAAGTGTATGCAGGATGACAAGAGTACAAGAAAGTTAAACCACCCAAGCAGGTTCTCGCTTTAATATATTTCATGAAGAAACACATTTTTAGTATCTCTTTCTCTATCATTTTGGGTTTCATTTTCATTGTCTTTGATATTATATATTGGTTCATTGTGGTAGATTACTCAAATTGCTTATGAGGATGAATTGGCAAGGAAGAGAATGCAGATAAGTACTTTATTTTGGGTTTTGGAATTTTGCTGCCCATGAATTGTAAAACATATATTTAATAGTTTTCTCCCTTGGCAGGTTTGGTTAATGGGGCAGTTTTCACATATTTTTTATGATTTTGATGAGGTTAGTCATTTTGAGTTATGTTTCTTGTGGGCATTTAGATTAGTTTGATTATTTCATATATTAATTGATTCATCAAACAATGTTGTTGTGTACTTAAACATAAATGCAATGTTTCTTATAGAGGTACTCTACGTGCATTTTATTTGCCCATGCATGGAGTTATGTTTCTCCGGATAAGTTTTCCTGCTGAATTCTTTTAGTGTTGGTTTCTTCATAGTGAACTTTTTTTTTTGGCCTCAATCTTGTTATTAGGCGCACACTGCTTATCATGGTGTTGGCATTGTGAAATTGATGGGCCGTAGCAGTAGATATATAGCTATGCATGCATCCCTAGCTAGTGGACAAATTGACATATGTTTGATTCATGAGGTACTTATTACTAGCAATTAATTGGATAGTTATCTTTGTGAGCTGTTACTGATTCTACTGATATGCACATCTAAGGTATCTTTTAATTTGCACGGGCCTCATGGTGTTTTGAGTCATCTGAAATACCTGATTGAGACAAAGGGTTCGGCTGTTATTTGTGTCGCAGAGGGAGCACGGCAGGTGAGTTACGTAAGGAATTCATATTTTCGCTTTTGGGTTGAATACTATTAATTGATCAGGTGATTTAAATTGTGCAGTTCTTTTTTGGCTTCATGAAATACTGTGAAAAACTGCCTGTGTTCATTTCATTGCATTGCATAGATCTTATAACTTCTTCATTATAATTTTCCCCAAGATGAAGAGTAAAATTCAGTATGTTATTGTTTTTTGATGCAGAATTTTATTCATAAAACTAATGCTAAAGATGCGTCTGGGAACATTGTATTTGGAGATTTCGGTGTCCACATTCAACAAGAGGTTGGTGGTTGTATTTTGACTAATTTCATGTGGTCTTCATCTCTCCATAACTCTTGAGACAAGTTAAGTGGGTTGATAAATAATGAGCTGACTAAAAGTCTAATTTTTAACATCAATTGATATGTGTTGCATGGATAAGAATGGACTGCAGTTTGGCCTTTTAGTTGTCATTTGTCAGAGTTACAAATATGATATATTTTAAGCCTTCAAGATCTTACTCTATTAGTGACTCTTTTTGCTAAGACTAGAACTGACTTTTGATGTTATATATTTGTGTGAATTGTTCTTCACTTGAACTGGAAATCATTAGAAAACCTACTGATGCTGCGATCGATCGCACTTGGAGTGCGATCGATCGCAAATTTCCGAAAACCTACTGATGTTGCGATCGATCGCAATCCAAGTGCGATCGATCCCAAAATTTCGAAAACCTACTGATGCTACGATCGATCGCACTCCAAGTGCGATCGATCGCAAATTTCCGAAAACCTATTGATTCTGCGATCAATCTCACTCCAAGTGCGATCGATCGCATTTTTTTTTTTTTTGATTTTTTAGGACCATTAGGGTCGACAAATGTCGACCCTAATGGTCAACTATCAGGCTGATAGTCAATTTTTTTTTTAATATTTTGGGACCATTAGCGTCGACTAATTCTTTTGTGTACATCATCTTTAGAGTCAAACACATGCATCTTTTAGGGTCGATAAAGTGGACGCTAAAAGTCATCATTAGGGTCGACTCTAAGTGGACGCTGATAGTTAGTTTTTTTTTTTAATTTTTTAGGACCATTAGCGTCCACAAAAGTGGACGCTAATGGTTTAACTATCAGCGTCCACTTTGATTTGGACGCTAATAGTTATTATTATTATTTTTTTAAAAGGGCCATTAGGGTCCATAAAGTCGACCCTAATGGTTAACTAAAAGTGGACGCTATTGCTTGACTATTAGGGTCGACTTTCGCTTCCGTTTACATCATCTTTAGGGTCCAAACATTGCGACTTTTAGGGGCGATAAAGTGGACGCTAAAAGTGATCATTAGGGTCGACTTTTAAGTGGACCCTGATAATCAGACATTTGACCATTAGGGTCGGACTATTAGGGTCGACACCTTTAGGGTCGAAAAGTGGACGCTGTTGCCAACAGCGTCCACTTTAGGGTCTTTAGGGGCGACTTAAAGTCGCCCCTAAAGACCTAATTTCTTGTAGTGATTACTAACTAATGCATTGCACAGTATACAATTCCTATGGCACTACACATATATTCCAAAAAAAATCCACATACAATATGGTACCATACATATATGGTACTTAGTTTATACTTGTCGTGTACGCAGGAATCATTTGCTACATGTCTGCTTTTAGTACCGATACTACTCCCACTTCTCTACACTCCACACTCATAGGTGGCTTTTAAAACCACCATTGAATATAAGATGAATTTTTATTAGATTTTAATCTAATAGTAATTTTAAAAGTCACCTATAGTTCGAAAAAATAGGTGTAAAAAAGTGAGAGTATGTATAACATTACTCCTACAAAGTATTGTTGCCAGTGCGTCTCAAAATGAATTTAACGTTATGGATTATGGAGCAAAAGCTGATGGCTATACGTATGATTCCTTGGTAAACACTATGAGAAACTAATTTTCGAATTCATTTTCCAAAAAGAAAAAAAGGAAACAATTGCATTCTATCTTACAAAAACAAGTTCAGCTCCTTGATCTTGAGCATAACTCGAGATATATTTCAAACTGGTCCAAAAAGTTCAGATAGTGCAAAGCTAATAAACAAACAACCTATTTTTGGTAATTCTTTACCATTTTGAACATATACAAAGCAGAAAAGACAATAAGCTAACAACAAAGTGCAAAATGTTAATTAATAATATTATTGCCATAATTCTGACCTTCAAACAATTGCCAATTTGTGTTGATGATGATATTCTTGTTGCATTTGAGACATGCCATTTGTATCCATCATCATAAGTCTTTCTTCCTCTCTCGCATGTTCGAACTAAAGCGTTTCTTCCTCAAGGCGCACTAGCTAGTCCCTCTTGCTTAAGACGAAAATCTATGTCCTGATTAGGTGCTTCCTCAAACAAATTTCTTTTCTTCTTCTTATTTTCCTTCATCTTATTCAGTATCAGAACAACATTCAGATTTGTTTTTTCTTCTCTCTTTCATCTGTCCTTTTCCGCTTTTTGGAATAGGTCACAAGTTCTGTGTGAGGCCTTGTCTTCCCCAAGATTTATCGAATCTAGAGTATTAGTACAAGATGTCACAACTGATTTTTTCTTCAGTTTGCAATTTTCATATGAGCCACCCATTTTGGATGAAACCTCAACACATTTCAACATTGTCAAAGCGAAATGTTTTTTAGAATTCTCAATACATGAGTTCGATCTGCTTGGCTAATCTGAAAGATTAACAAATACAACCAATTAGAATCTTTTGAATAAATAGAACATAGTCTAAAAAAATTGATGGAAAGCCATAATTAGAACATACATTGTCTTGCTTAGACAATCAAACTGTTATGGTGCATGTCTTGATTCAACTTGGGCTAAGTAACCACAAAACTTATTTACCGCAAGTTGAATCAATGACTACCGATTCATTAGAGATGTTTGATTACAGTTAGATTCAAAGGTCTCGTGCTCGTGAATGTACTTACAAACTCTTTTCTAATATATGTCTTGTGTTTTGGCTCATTCCCACGATGAGACTTGCATAGTGTCTTCGTCTCTGTCGAAGATGACACCCGGCCCGTTGTGATTCACAATGGGTTCAACCTCAACTTGGGGTGGAGGCTGTTGGTTTTCAAACATTTCATTTGTAGATTCTATTAGAAGGTTATTTTCATTAAAAAGATAGGTGAAGGCCTCTTGGTGAATTCTTGAATCCATCCCTAAAATCAAAAGAGCCTTTCTAGATGAATCAAATTCCAAAATAATTCGACCTGAGCTTCATTTTCAAGTGTCAAACAGCAACAACTACAAATGTACGTAATTGACAACACATCCAAATAAATCAACAAGCTTGCTTGCTCTGATATACACTAATAATGAACAAAAGCAACCTAGAATAAAATTAAAACATCTACTGTTAGTCAATTTGAGACTGACTTGTGTATCAATAATCCTAGTTATGTAATCCTGACTGAGTTAGAATTAAACTTGTAATCTGAATTGTGTATAAAGCAAGGTATATCGTGCAAATCAATAAGATACGACAGAGAACCAATTCTACCATTACATAGACCTCTTATAGTTAAGAAGACATTACAAGATGAATTTTAATTTCAATGCCTAAATGCAAATTAGACTTGTTAAAACTCTACGGAGATATAATTAGATCACATTCTATTAAAAAAAATGAGGAAATATGTTGTCTCTGTAAACCCAGGTCCCTTCTAAACTTGTCAAACAATTGGGATTGCAAATTAAAGTCAGTACCAAATTTTGTCATGAATATATATAGGTATTGGTTTGATTGGTTTGACCTCTTTTGGAATAAATGCAGTATACCTAAGAGAACTATGACATTTTTTCTACACTTATATGATGAAACATTAAATTTTACACAAATTTAATAGAAAATAAGACAAAGCCCGGCCCCCATATCGGTGAAGCAGGGGACTAAAAAGAAAGCTAGATAAACCTTTAACATGGAATAAAGGAAATAAGAGCAAAAAACAAAAAACTATTATGAAAAACAACATAAGAGCATCAAAACATTTCCCACAAAAGTGGATATGACAGATTCTATTCAGACAAAGTGATACAAACATCTTGTTTGACATACAACGAAAGAATATGAATTCAGATGAAGAACAAGGATGAGAATATATAAGAATAAAAGAAATGAGTCAAAGTAAAGGCAAAAAAAAAAAAAAAAAATTTAGCAGAAACAAACGAAGAACTTCTGGGCAAAACATACATATATAGAGCCAGATAACTATTGCGAGGAGAAGAGACGTACCCAGACCTATACTCCCGACAAAAATCAAAGCCCTTGAATTTGATCCCTTCAATTTTGGCTCCCAACCTACCTGATTTTACTGAATTTGGCAATGGAGAGGAGCTGACTCTTCTCCGTTCAATTCTTGGCTCTCTCCTCTGATAAAAATAGAAATTTTGGGAGGAAATGACTCGATCTTTTTTATAAGAGATATGCTAGAATGCTTATGCCTACTCTTCATGGACGGACAGCTGGTCTTTTGTGTTTTTTTGTTTTTTGTTTTTGGAGAGATAGACAGCGACAGCTTTTACCTAGGATGGATGTCCTTTCATTAGTCAATTGATTTTGGAGAATAACTTTGATATGCACTCGGGACAAAATAAGTTTTTTATGCCTTTCAATGAGACTGACATCTAATATAATAAAATCGAAAAGGTGTATTACATGATCATCTTTTAATAAATTTGTACTCATTTATTTATTTAAATTTAATATATCAACCATTATATTTATTGACTTATGTAGATTATACACCAATTCAATAATAAATTCATTTATTCACTATATGAAGATAGTAAAAAGGTAATTGAAAAACAAATTCTATCATTTTTCAAATAAAAAACACCAAATTTTTTTGGTAACTCACCCTCAAAGACACCATAATTTTCTTTCAAGTATTAAGAGAAATAAAAGAATTTATTATTTTTCAACCATCTTTTAACCATATCTCCATAATAAATTGATGAATCCGCAATTGAACAAAGATGATGACACAAAAATTAGAGGCTCCGTTTGGTTTGTGGAATAGATATTTCATTAGAAAAATGAATAGGTATTATTGGAAATAAAAGCAGTTGGAATGGAATAATTATTCTAATTCTTTAGTTTGGTAACAACACACATATTGAATCAAAATTACTAAAAACTCCCCACATTATTTTATTTTATTTTTTCAACTTATATTAGAAAATAAAAAAAAAATAAAAAACCTAAAAAATAGTGGGTGGCCGACCACCCATTGGGGGTGGTCGGCCACCCACAAAACCGACTGGGGGTGGTGCGCCCACCCCCGAAGCACCTTGTGATGGACCCCCGAGGTGTTTCGAGGGCGGTCGCACCACCCTCGGTGACATTGGGGGTGGACACGAAAATCAACAATGGTGGCCACAACCACCCCAAAGCCCTCTAGGGTGACTGCGACCACCCCAAAGAAGCTCTAGAGGTGCCGCAGCCACCCCTGGAGCAGATTTGGGGTGGCTACGGCCACCCTGGATGAGCATTGGAGGTGGCCTTAGCTACCCCGAAATGCCACGGGGGTGGTCACACCACCCCCGGACGCTTCGGGAGTGGTCCCGCGAGGCGTCCAGGTGTTGTGCAGCCACCGCTGCCTCTTTTGTGGGGTGGCTGGTCACCCCCTTTAATTTCCATATTTTACTTCTTCTTTTTTTTAGTTTAAAAAGAAAAAAAAAAGGGTGTTTATGTAAATTCCATTCCTCTATTTTTTTAGAGGAAAAGTTATTCCTTTGTATAAGGGATTATTAATTCCCATCAAAATAATTATTCATAAGAATAGACCTTACAAAACAAAGGAACGACTATTCTTGAATAGCCATTCCATTCCAAGAATTTATTCCATAAACCAAACGGGCCCTAAGGGAAAGCGGCTTAGAAAATGATTTCCAGTAAGAAGCAGAAACCGAGCCATTCAATTAACAATTTGAGACCAACATGGTCAACAAATTATTATTATTTTTTTTTAATTTTTTTTTCTAATTGAATAACGAGTAATGCTAGGGACCATCTTTTTATCCTCCTAAAGTTGATGTGGCTTTCAAAATCACCATTTGATCAAAATTCAAGTATGATTCATCTAAAATTTCATGGTGATTTTAAAAGCCACATCAGCTTTAGAATGATAAAAAGAGGATAAAAAGATAGTCACTAACATTTCTCTTAATAATTATACTTAAAAACTAAAAAATAAAAAAAAAATAAAAAAAGAGTAATGAATCCCACACTACAAGAATTTAGGTCTTTAGGGGCGACTTCGAGTGGACGCTAAAAGTCCTAAAGTGGACGCTGTTGACAACAGCATCGACTTTTGGACCCTAAAGGTGTCGACGCTAATTGTCCGACCCTAATGATCAAATGTGTGATTATCAGCGTCTACTTAAAGTCAACCCTAATGATCACTTTTAGCGTCCACTTTATCGACCCTAAAAGTCGCAATATTTTGACCCTAAAGTTAATGTAAACGGAAGGCATAGTCGACGCTGATAGTCAACCATTAGCGTCCACTCAAAGTGGACGCTGATAGTTAACCATTAGCGTCCACTCAAAGTGGACGCTGATAGTTAACTATTAGCGTCCACAAAGTGGACCCTAATTGTCCTAAAAAATTTTAAAAAAAATTAACTATCAGCATTCAAACCAAAATGGACGCTGATAATTAAACATTAGCGTTCACAAAGTGGACCTTAATGGTCCTAAAAAATTAAAAAAATTAAAAAAAAAAAAATTACTATCAGCGTCCAAACTAAAGTGAACGCTGATAGTTAAATATTAGTGTCCACAAAGTGGAACCTAATGATCCTAAAAAAAATTTTTTTAAAAAAAAATTAACTATTAGAGTCCAAACCAAAGTGGACGCTGATAGTTAAACATTAGCGTTCACTCAAAGTGGACGCTGATAGTTAACCATTAGCGTCCACAAAGTGGACCCTAATGGTCCTAAAAAATTAAAAAAAAAAAATTAACTATCAGGGTTCAAACCAAAGTGGACGCTGATAGTTAACCATTAGCGTCCACAAAGTGGACCCTAATGGTCCTAAAAAATTTTAAAAAAAAATTATCTGCGCTCGATCGCACAATCGTGTGCGATCGATCCCAATACCAGTAGGTTTTCGACCTTTGGCGCTCAAACGCACATTGGGCATGCATTCGATCGCGAAGCCAGTAGGTTTTTGACGGATTGCGATCAATCGCAATCCACTTACGCTCGATCGCAGTACCAGTAGGTTTTCTACATTTTGCGCTCAAACGCACATTGGGCATGCGCTCGATCGCGGAACTAGTAGGTTTTTGATATTTTGCGATCAATCGCACTCCACTTGCGCTCGATCGCAAAACCAGAGAACACTGAGCTTGCTAACTCCTAACCACAATATTTCTAACATATATCAGTAACAATCCCACCAATACATGTTAATTATGAGCAAAAGGAGAGTCACAAGATTAAATCTTCAGAATTATCAAAAAAACAAAAAAAATTTACAGCACAAAATTAAGTTCATAATTCTGAAAAATAAAAGGTACCCAAGTGATTATTTCTCAGCATGCCCAACATACAAACCATCACACCCACAAAGAAGACCAAGGGCTAAACATAACAAATCTTATTGGGTAACAATTCAAACTTTTTTCTTGAGTTTATATTGCACCACCCGGAAGAGGGATTAGGAAGAGGAAGAAGAAAAAGATGATGATGATGATATTTATCATGCAAAAGAAGAAAAAAATAGCAGAAAAAAATTACCGTACGAAAAAGAGTGGACAAGATTGATAAGAGCTAAGTTTGTAAATAAATTATTGCAAAAGTACACAAAGCCAAGCAACCCTAGGATGAAGATCTTTCCAGAATCTCACTCTTCTCTCTCTTCTCTTCTCTTCTCTTCTCTCTGTGAATGTTGAGAAAGATATGAAGATAGAAATGGGGTGGGTGTAAGAGAAAGTATGTGTACGTATGAGTGTATGTATATGTGTATGGGATATGTGACGTCATGATATACCAAAGCTGAATCAGTAGGTTAAGTTCAACTATCTACCCTAAACTATGGGGTCATTCAATATCCAATCTACCTTCTCCAAATGAGTGTCAAAACTAACATATTAGTTGGGGGATGATGTAGGGAGGACATTACATATTAGAAGGCATTAATCTATTAATTTTGACAGCTTAGTGCAGCCCACCATTCATCTGCTCACTATTACATTAATTTTAACCCTAATTTGGATGGTGTAGTGGACGTTGCATATTAATCTAGAGTAAAGTGTTGATAGCAAAATTATATTATTTACGCATAGAATGCAAATGACCCTATAATTGAGGGTGGATAGCTACATCTACATATTCGACGAAATCAGACTTTGGGGACAAACATAACATAACATAGTTCGTTTTGCCACACAACAAATCACAACTCCTAGTAGAAGAAAAAGCACAAAACAATAGTATATATGGGGTCGAAAAAGAGACCAAGAGAAAATGGAAAGAGAAGAAAGCAAAAAAGCGAAAATTCAAATTCTCCATTATTTTGTTGAGAATGTAATGGGAAAAAAATTGTGATTTTTGAATTTTATATGATCTTATACCTCTTTATCCTATAATTATGAAAATGATATAATATAAAGGCCAAACATATCATGAATAATGGCTTAAAACTACAAAACGACACTTATCATTGGAAACACAAGCCGAAAACCACAAATACTGGCAAAGTTTAAAAGTTTAACACCTTTTGGAGAAGACTACTATGCATTAACACTACTTCACCACATTAGACAACAATCTTCAAACTAATCTAAATGCCCACAAGAAACGTAACTCAAAAGGACTAACCTTATCAAAATCATCAAAAATATGTGAGAACTGCCCCATGAACCAAACCTGCCAATGGAGAAAACCATTAAATATATGTTTTACAATCCATGGCTAGCAAAATTGCAGAACCCAAAATAGAGTACTTATCTGCATCCTCTTCCTTGCCAATTCATCCTCATAAGCAATTTGAATAATCTACCACAATGAACCAATATATAATATCAAAAACAATGAGAATGAAACCCAACATGATAGAGAAAGAGATACTAAAAATGTGTTTCTTCATGAAACATATTAAAGTGAGAACCTGCTTGGGTGGTTTAATTTTCTTGTACTCTTGTCATCCTACATACACTTAAAAAGAAAATTTAGAAAGATATTATTACTCTCTTGCATTGTTTACTCAAAGTTCTTTAACCTTGATAAACATGTCAAAGGCGATTTACTAACTCAAAAGTTCTTGAACAAAAAATTTTGCGAATATCTTAACATAATATAAACCAAATAAAAAGTACCAACAAATATATATTACCAAACAGATCACGATCAACAAATACTCAAATACACAGTAGCAAATAGAAAGTACCAACAACTATCCAAATACATAGTATCAAAAAATATATCCCAAATAGATGGTATCAAAATGTACATCCTAAATAAATGGTTATTCCAAAGCTCCCTCAATTGTTGGCTTCACTTGATTCACCTCCAATCAAGCACCCTCTAGCCCTAAGAAGAATAGAATTTCATATAATGATCAATAAGCTTTTTTAACGATTACTTAGTATGTGTGTTTTAGTAAAATTAATGCATAGGTAAAGTTTCACTAACCCTCCAATACGTGACATTAAGAACTCAACAGTGACTTTCAATTTGTTCATTTCCTCAACGTTGGCTTGCAGATTTTCCCTGTACTGATGAAGTTCAATTCTAGTCTGTTGAAGCTCGCTTTGAGTGTCTTCTTGTCTTTTCCTACACTCGTCATGGTTGTCAAAGTGGGCGAACGCTTGAGATGAAGTACTTAAAGGGGTAGGAATAAGACCGCATCCCATTCTTCTAACGTGCCCAAATCGTATTTCTTGCATTCGGTCCTCCACACTTCCCTCCACATTGCCTTCCTCTAAGGCCTCACTAGTTGTTAATTCTCGCATCTGAAGCTGCACAAGTCATAGTTGGCCATAGTTTAATATATACTTCATGCAAGTTTATTATTCATGTTCTTCACTAATCAACTTAATGATCGAAGTGTAAATATTTACTTACATATAGACTTTTGCATTTGGCGTTCACGAACTCTTTATCCTTTTTTCTTGTATGGGTAGCCTCATATAGTTCAACATGATTGGGCTTCACTTTTGTTTCTTCTTCCTACACATAATACATATAGTCAAAGTTTACACTAAATAATGTTACTTTCAGGAAATTATGCTACGAGATACTTACCTTTTTGTAAATGACGTTGACAAATGAACAAGTCCCAGCTGTGTGCTTTATTTCTAATTTGTTTCTGTTTTTTATATTTCGTTTAGACTTTTCCTATAAAATTTGGAGAGAAAAAAAAAAACACAATTATTCATAAAATGTCTTCAAGTACATACAAATTATATCAATCTGAATTTTCTAATCAGTATAATAATATATATTTACCTTCCATTTACCATCATCAAATGAGTCACATATTAGGTTCCACTGTTCAGGACCATATCCTGCTGGCACGTTTTCCCTCCCAATAGCCTTAGCCTTGGCAATCCCTTCATCATCGTCTTTATGAATGCCTTCAAAATATTTCTTGTAGTGGTCCCTATACAAGTTTGAACGAAGCCTAGCATATGCACGACCCAATTTATGTTCAACAGCTTTGATGTGCTCGTATCGTCCCATATTCAATGCGAAGTTTGACTGATACATAATAGATAAGAAAAAATGGTAAAAAATGTGTCACATTATTTTTTCATATAAAACATATTCTTAAACATTACATTGATATTCATACCTGAACATGGAATAGCAACTTACTCTTTTCCTCAGCTGGGACCTTTTTCCATTCACTGTGATGGAGTTCGCACATGTTACGAATAATCTTCCCAATCTTGCTTGCAAACCATCCTGTATTCTCGTCTACAGGTGTTCGGTGTCTATTTGGGATGTTTAGCATAAAGGGACCATTCTTAAGTATGTGGTCACTCAACTTCTTACACTTAGCCTTACCTCTTACACTTCTGACAGACGTGGTAACTGTTACGCAAAACATGGTAACGTTGTAAGTTATATTTGGAAAAGTATATTGTCAAATGTCTATAACAAACCAAAATAATACAAAAATAACATTTCATAAACATATAATTCATGAACTTACAAGATGCAGTAGGGGCGGCACTCTGTGAATTCAATCCTGCCACTAAGTGAATAGGATTATTAGACTTGTGCGAAGGATGCCCATCCACTGACTGGAGGGGGAGGGGGGGCGAGGGCGACATTTGCATCTCTGTATCACCAAACCCAGAATTGGGAGTCGGACTCTCATGCTTGTCAATAAGGCTCCGACCTTGACCTTGGCCTCGGCCTCGTGCTGTTGGAACACATTTGCGTCCTGTTGTTGTCATTGTTATGATCAATCTGCTAACAACTCAAAAACTAAAAAATTATATTAGTCAAATTATAACCATATAGCATGTTCAATATTTTTGACAAACATACAATAATCATGCTAGTAAAAAAAAAAAAAAAAAAACACCACAATATATATATAGATATAGAGAGAGAGAGAGAGAGAGAGTATCAACTTCATTAAATATGCTAATACACTTTGTACTCACACCAAATGTGAGCTTATGTTCAACACATTTCATCATCAGATTCATATTCAGAATCTGTATCACTGTTACTTGAAGATGATTGTTCGTGTTCAGAGTCCTCTTTGTGTTCAGAGTCTATATCGTTGTCACTACATAACTCCTCTTCCTCATCAAAGTTTGTATCATGGTCCTCGTCCGGCAAGTTATCATTGGCAAACATGCTTGCATCAAGTTGAATATATAATTCATCAATTGCTATTGTCGCATCATCTCTACGTAATTGAGTGAAGGCCTCAACATTTGCTTCATCAACAAAGACCATATTACCCCCAACACATTCACCTTCCTGGTATACGTCATCACTGAGACTTTGGTCATCTTCTGTATTATCTCTCTTTTGTACTGTTAGAATATCATAGATGTCTCTATTCATCCATTTCTGCACCATTTTTCAACTACCACACAATTTGGAATCATCCAAGTAAAACACTTGCGAAGCTTGACGTGCTAAGATGAATGGGTCGGATTCACACCATTTACGAGAAGTATTCACAATCGTGAAGCCTTGGTCCATTCGTACTCCTGTTGCACTCTCAGTGTCCCACCAATCGCACTTAAACAAGTACATGAGATTTTGGCCAGGGTAACGTAACTTTAGAATATTTTTTAACTCACCATAATACTCCGTTATTGAGGTTTCGTCCTCACCTGAAACAGAAATACCATTGTTCTAGGTAGTACGAGTTTTTGCACATTCTTTCATGTGGTACCTAACCCCATTCACGATGCAACCTCTATACGATCTAACATGATGATCAGGCCCACATGCAAGATCGTATAATTGTTTTGAGTCATTGTCTGCAGTACGCCCACTATTGTATAAACGTTTATGGAACCAACGTTCAAAGTTAGCCTCATGCTTTTTTTCAATGTCATGACCGCCTTCTCTTTTGATCATATTATAATGTTCACTGCATGAAAAATAAATGTATTGGTAAATGATCGTCAACGCTAAAATTATAACATGTCGTAACAGGTAAAACACAAAGACCATTACTAAACTTACTCCAAATATGAGGCCGTTTCGTTATAGTTGGTAAGCACATACCATCGTGCCCTACCAAAATCATTAGCATCCAGTGTTACTAATTTAGCTGCTTCTAACAGCAGAAATCGTTGGGAGAACACATCCAAGCGCTGGCTCATTTTTACAATATCAACGTCAACATTTCTCCGTTCACAGTTCTATCTTGTCTCAATCCCCCGAAGATACCTGGAACAGAAGGTCAAGCTCTCCTCAACTAGGTAACACTCGGCAATAGACCCCTCTGGACGCGCTTTGTTACGCGTCCACTTCTTATATCTTCCAAGTTCTCTTTCGAACGGATACATCCAATGGTTTTGTAAAGGACCGGCAAGCTCAACCTCCTGAGGTAAATGAAGTGCTAGATGGATCATAACATCAAAAAAAGCTGGCGGAAATATTTTTTTTATTTTGCATAAAATTATTACAATGTCGACTTTCATTTGTTTCAGGATATCAACTTTCAACATCCGTGCACATAACTGCGTAAAAAAGGTACTGAACTCGGTTAATGTTGTTCGTATTTCCGACGTAGAGAAATTTTGAATTGCAATAGGAAGCAAGCGCTGTAAGAAGACATGACAATCATGGCTTTTCATACCCGAAATTTTACCAGGAAGCTTGTTCACACATCGACCAATGTTAGATGCATACCCATCAGGAAATTTAACACCTTTCAACCACTCACATAAACTCTTCTTCTCATCTCTTGTCAAGGTGTACTTCGCAAGTGGCATCCTATAAGTTTCACCATTTGGCTGCACATGCAATTCTTTACGTATACCCATCAACTGTAAATCTCTTCGTGCCTTGACTGTGTCCTTGGTCTTCCCATCAATATTCATCAACGTACCTAAGATACTTTCACATATGTTCTTCTCAATATGCATTACATCTAAATTATGACGTAGTTTCAAGCTTGACCAGTAAGGCAACTCAAAGAAAATACTTATCTTCTTCCAATTCAACACAACATCTGTGTACTTTCTCTTTCTCCCGCTTGTTTTTCCAAATTGCAAACCCTCAGCATCTCTTAGTTGTTTCAACAATTGACTTCCAGACAATTCTTCAGGTTGCAATCTATGCTCCTCTGTACCATCGAACAAATCTCCTCTTTTGCGCCATGGATGCTCTTGAGGAAGCCACCGACGATGACACATGAAGCACACCTTATGCCCATACTTCAAATACCTGAACAATGTATCCTTATTACATACTGGACATGCAAGATTTCCACTTGTAGACCACCCAGATAATTTTTCGTATACGGGAAAATCATTTATAGTCCATAGTAATGTCGCATGCAATTGAAATGTCTCTTTCTTTGATGCATCGTACACGCGTATGCCTTCATTCCATAAATCTTTCAAGTCATCAACCAATGGCCGCAAATATACATCAATATTCTTTCCGGGATCTGAAGGCCTAGGGATAATAAGGGACAACATCAAATTTGGACTCTTCATACATATCCATGGAGGGAGATTGTACACCGTTAACATTACTGCCCATATGCTATATGTTGTACTCATATTATCATATGAGTTGAAACCATCACTTGCTAAAGCAAGCCGCACGTTGCGGGAATCACCTGCAAACCACTCATGTCTTTTATCAAACTCTTTCCATACAATAGAATCGGCGGGGTGTCTGAGAGTATTGCCATCATCGTCTCGACCTTCTTTGTGCCACCGCATTTCCTTGGCCATTTCTTTTGTCATAAACAACCGTTGTAACCTTGATTTTAATGGGAAATACCGTAAGACCTGTTGAGGAATATTACTTTTTCTGCCTTTGCCATCAATCCATCTTGAATTGTTGCACTTTGGGCATACCACTTTGTCTGCATGTTCTTTCCAAAAAAGCACACAACCATTCTTGCATGCGTGTATCTTATCGTAATCGAATCCCAAGTGTCGCCTAAACTGTATTGCTTCTCTATATGAGTGTGGTAATGTCTCTCCATCTGGGAAGGCCGTCTTTATTAAGTCAATCATCATATCAAATGCCTTGTTACTCATGTTGCAGAACGCCTTTATATGAAGCATCTTCAGTACAAAAGCAATTTCTGTAAATTTCTTGTAGCCTGGATAAAGTTCTCGTAAACCATCTTCCCATAATCGGTAGAAGGAGCTTGTTTGTTCGGGATCATCAGTTGTGGGGCCCTGTGAAGTGGAGGATTCTCCGATGTTTGCATCAACAAATGTCCCCATACATACATCGTCTAACAATTCTTCAACTGCATCAACCTCCTCCATCATTTCACTTATATGTGTGTGCATGTTTGTAGAAGTGTTTACCCTAAAATGATCTTCTTCCCCGTGAAATATCCATCGAGTGTATGTCGGAGTAAATCCATTCATATACAAGTGACCCTTTACCTCGCTAATATGACAATAATATCGATTTGCACAATCATGGCATGAACACTTTGTCATATCACGTGAATCAACTGATTTAACTACCATTCCCATGAATTCTTCTACACCATTTTGAAATCACTCTAAACATCGAGTACTTTCCCGCATCCAACTCCTATCCATATTGATGTCCCTATTAGAGGTTATTCGTTATATACATGTATGCACACAAGGGAATTAGAAGATCAGATTCTTAAGAATTAAGAGGATTAAATGGGAGGTCAGTTCTCAAATATTAAGGGAGGGAAAGTTTAAAAGGAGCATGGGTAATGAGAGAATTCTAGAACTGGGTTACTAGTTTAGAACAAATATTCACAAAATGATGCTAGCTCAATGCCATGTTACCTAACAAAATATTCTAGTGATTTCTTTTACAATTAACTTCTATAAATAATTAAGGGCACATGCACTTGATCATTATCTATAAGCTTGAAACTCTCATGAGCTAGAAATTAACAAATGTCATCCTTAGCAAAAGTTAGACCAGTATTTAGACAGCAAGAAATTAAAGAAATGAAGACCAAATGATCTTGACAAGATACATAGAAAGCCGTCCAATAATGAATATACACAGAAATAGGACACAAATTATCATATCAAACACTGTAATCAATCAAGTTGCACTGGATTTTCATTTCGGCCTTAGGAAATAAAGCTTTTCATTCACATATTATGGCAGTTAAAAATATAATCGACGCTCTAATTGGTTATACCTTGGTGTGAGCTTCAACAGCAGCTACTCCTGGGCGCCGAGTATTACTTAAGATGGGATGAACACTAGGTCCAGACACCTCCTTAAGAATCTCCTGGAAAAAAATTAAGTAAGCATTTTACAAATGATAATCAAATGTAATAAAAACAACAATATATTAACGCACCTCCAACCTATTAATATGCTAAGGAGTGAAAAACAAAAACAACCCATAGAATGTAGGTAATTTTAGTGGAAGCTATACACTTTCAAGTCAAACACCATTAGAGCATAACAAAAGCTTAACTTCCATTTGTTATTCTATTCCCACTTCCCTTTCCACTATCTTCTCTAGATTCTACAATATCTATTCTGCAAACTAAGAATGATTATATGTTTATTTATGTTAAAGCATGTAATGCTCTCAGGGGATCGAGCGCAGGTCAAGTGCGATCGATCGCAGGATCAGTCGCAGTACCAGAAGCTCAAGGTGAGAATCAGAGTAATCTACGATCGATCGCAGGATCGGTCGCAGTACCAGAAGCTCAAGATGAGAATTAGAGTAATCTGCGATCGATCGCAGGCCTGATACGATCAATTGTAGATAGGCGTTCAATGCAATCTCACAACTGCAGGAAAGCTGAAACTCAATATCAAAAGATTCTCTATATTTCTCAACCTCCTATGACAGCTTGTAAAGTAGGTTTGGGAGTATCAACTGGCTGTAATCAAATCGTTTGTAAAAGGAAAGAAGCTCAAGAATTGAAAGACTTGGAGACCAAGCTAGCCAATAAGAAGATTTCCTTTTCCTTGTAGTAAATTGATTTATTGCAGATTCTGGTTTTAGGGTTAGCTGTGTCTTATGTCAAGTTGTATATATATTACACCAATGTAATTGTAAAACTCATCAACTTTGAATACACCTTTTACAAAGTTTTTCAATATATACCACGAGCTTATCAATAAAAAAGTTTTATGCACTGTCAAGTCAAACACCATTAGAGCAGAACAAAAGCTTAACTTCCATGACAAAAAAATAAAAAAGCTTTAGAATGTACTTATCAATAAGCTTATCAATAAAAAATAAAAGCTTATCAATAAAAAAGCTTTATGCACTGTCATGGTTCTATGTGTTCATCCAAGAGCTTTATGCATCCAAGAGCTTCTTTTTTTTCTTTTTTTTTTTTTTTTTTTTTTTTCTTGATAGTTTGCAGCTATATATATATGTAGGTGATAGAAAAAAAGCTTTTGATAAGCTTTTTTAGATAGAACAAAGAACCGTACAAAAGCTTATCAATAAAACCTAATGATCCACCTACATATACTACGTTCCCTAATCTGCCTAAACTTGATGGATGTGATTAGGGCTGGCAAAACGGGTCCACGGGTCGACCCGTTTACGACCCGCGGGTACCCGTGACCCGTTTAGCCAAAACCCAAACACGACCCGTTTATTAAACGGGTCGGACCCCCCGACACGACACGAACCCGGGTATTTCACGGGTCACCCGACACGACCCGTTTACCCGTTTAACTTAAAAAATAATTTTTTTTTTGTTTTTAAATAAAATAATAATATTTTTAGCAATTATCTCTTAAAATTAAACTCCTAGCAGGCTAACCACACCAAATCATTTAATAGTTATAAGTTAATATGCTTTAGAGATAAAATAGGTTATAATGAACCTT